>NW_024067699.1:905874-1207833 GCF_009389715.1 Phoenix dactylifera
AAAAGCTACGGCATCCTCAAATGGAGCCTAAGAGATAATTTTTTTTTTTAGTTGATAGTTAGACTTCTTTCTACCTGAAAAATTGGTAGAGAGAGAAAAATGAGGCCTCGAGAACCAAAAGTTGCTTCTCCTCCCATAGTGCATTTAATATATTACCATCATAAGAGGTTGGAAGAGTTTCTTTTTATTTTAATATTTTCTTCCTCCCTTTTGGCTTGGAATTTATTTAATGAACATAAGCTTTTAAATTGCTCAAGGATTTAACCTTGCACAAATCTGCATGTGAAATGTTTATCCAATGATGGAAAAGCTAAGTGTAAACCCACCTTTGCTCCATGTGTGTGATAAAACTAGACTTTATATACCAGTTTGACTAAGCTTCTCTTAGAAAGAGGGGATTTTGTACTTATCCAAAATTAGTAATGCATTATCCAAATCAAAGATTAACATCATTAATCATGGTCTTTGTTGCTAAAAGTATCTATGAACTAAAAATTATATATTTTAGTGATCTCTAACTACATCAAATGAATACAAAAATGAATAGTTTCTATTGTACTACTGTGCTAAAATATATGATAAAATTCATCACTTATACATATTAAAATATATATAGATTGGAAACCGATAAATTTTAATAATTAGGTCATAGGAAAATATGATCTTATATCATTTTAATCAAATATTTTTGTATCCAATTGATGTATAGGTTAAAGACAACTAAAATACGTGATTTTTAAACTTGAGACAAGTTGATACTTTCTCCTCTCAAGAGACGAAAGTTGCATAGAGTGTAGAGTGTGTGTGTTATCTATCTATAAATGTATGCATGTATGTATATATATATGTATATATAGATATATATACACCAGAAATATAAACATACAATATAGTAAAAAATAATTTTTTTTAAAAAACTAAATGATAAGAGTGATGATATACCTGGATTAGATAAATAGTTTTTTATTTTTAAATTTTGAAAAAGTCCAATTTAAAAAAGAAGCCAGTGGGTTGGGATGTGGATAAGAGATAGATAGCGGCTTATTTTTCCTAAATAGAATCGAATTGGTTTGGGATATCTAAAAAAATTATATTGATAAGAAATAAAAGCAAATGAAAAGTAGAGTTGCACTACTAATTTCTTAATTATATTTTTTTGTTCAGATATTTCTGAAGAGAGAAACTAAGGATATTGTAGTCACAAAATTTTAACAGAAAGAATCTAAAAAAGCATTTCTCTCTTTCATTTAATCATATAGTATATATGCATATACATATATACACATTTATATGTATATGTTTATGCATATACGTATATATAGTATTTAAATATATAAATATATCTACATATAAATATACATAAGTAAATATATTATTATCATACATATATGTATTATTATTTATTATTAACAATAAATTATATTATCATTAATGTTATTTAACTAGTAAAATTATGAATGTAGTCAACATCAAGAAAAATGGGCACAAAGTGAAAGATATTCTTTTTCTCTCAATCTCTCCATTTTCAAATGACTTCGGGGCATGGGAGGCTCATAATCAATCGACCCCATTCTAGTTATTTTGGATGGATGCCATGACTTTTATCTTTTACTTTTACACTTTTATCTAATATTTCGTTGGGGTGAAATGGATGCATGTCACTTTACTAAAAGTAACTTTTAGTAGCTAACTCCAAGTTATAGTAGATAGTGTCTTGTTTAGCTCGATCATGTGTTTTATCCTTTTGTGAATGATATTCCTATATATTTATCTTCTGTAACAATGATCCCACGAGTCAAGAGTCGATTGTAACCATGTAGCTTGTCTAAATCCCAACAACAGAAAGGATGTGAGAAAGAAAGTTCCCGTCTTTTCAAACTTTACTTGGTATCACTACAACCTCTCCGACGTTAGCCCTTTTGTTTCATATTCTTCAACCCCGTGTCCGCCCCTAAAATGTTCGTACTACACCTAGCGTTCATATTCATGATGTCATATTACCATATTAACTCCATCCTTTTAGAAAATTTGGGACAATTTTTGCCATGCAAGTAGAGATGAAAATAGATCGGATAATATCCATTCGGTAACAACTAAGGACCTCTCTCAAAATGGCGAGCCATAAGGTATTATTTGGGTTGCTTGATCCTGTATAAGTACCCAAGATCTATCCAGCGAATAACCGATGTTGAACTAAACACATGCCCGCACAGGTTCTCACATACTCCCTCCGTTCAAGCTCTGATGTTCTCGTCAGGCTACGTGTTGCAGTGTCCCCTAATCCATATTGGTTATGAGCTGAATTCGCTCTGATACCATTTGTAACAACCGAGGACCTCACCCAAAATGGCTAGCCAGAAGGTATTATTTGGTTCCTTGATCCTGTATAAGTACCCAAGATCTACCCAGCGAATAACCGATGTGGGACTAAACACATGCCCGCACGGGTCCTCACATAAATAATGTCACGCTCCTGCCTACGCGGGGCACATGAGGCACCCAGTGCCCACATGGAAACCACATGAGGAGGGAATACGGGGCTCCCCTTCCAGATATTGTTCAGTTCCGGAGCCTGCACGTGCGCACACGCACCGCTCAGATCTCTTTCCGGTTTTATTTTCCACCCAAAACGCGTCTGCATGATTTGGAGACACCCGCCTCATATGCCCAGGCTCTGAAACGAGTCTAGCCGATGTGGGATCTTTCATTCACCCATCTTCGGACGAGTCGTCCTCGACTTTGATACCAAATGTCACGCCCCCGCCTACGCGGGGCATGTGAGGCACCCAGTGCCCACGTGGGGGCCACTTGAGGGGGAACACGGGACTTCCCTGCCAGATATTGTCCGGTTCTGGGGTTCGCGCGCGCGCTCCGCTCAGACCCCTTTCGAGTTTTGTTTTCCACCCAAATTGTGTCTGCAGGATTTGGAAATACCTTCCTCATATGCTCAGGCTCTGAAATGAGTTTAGCCGATGTGGGATTTTTCACATTCATATCCATTTTCATATTCAAATCTATCTAGTTATGGGTAAAAAATTGTATCCATTTTTGTCAATATATATATATATAGACATAGATAGAGAGCTATTCGATTCGTATTTGAATATCTGATTTTATTTGTAGTCTTATTTAATTTTATATAGCACGCATAAACTTTTAAGTGAAGTAAACTACTATATTGATATGCTATTAACTTGATTTATCATCTTTTTAGTAATATCTTCGATTTTGTGAATATAAAGCTTAATTATTCATACTTTCAGTAGTTGGATCCTGACCCGTGGACTCCTTTTGCCCGCGTTTTTGTTGTTTGTCTTGTAAGCATTTCGGGATCCGATTTATATTGGTATCCGTTTAAAATAAATATTGATATGAATTTTTATATCTAACTAATATTTGTATCTATATTTATATTTATCAAACAAAATAAATATGAATATAAATATACTAGTATCCGATATGTATCTAATTCAATCTTAGCCCTACACCCAAGTGCTACAAGTGTCAAACTTCATTTGCTATAGGTTGTTTTTGTAATGGATTTTAGTTGCTATGGATGTTATTATATTGGCTCTTTGCTTCTCATGTGTTATATGATACATTTCGATGCAATTTTAAGAATCCATAACTACTCCTTATGTATTTCGAATCATGATTGTCATGTTGCTGACTATCAGCTGGATACTGATGATTTCAGTGATAGTTGGTGGTTGATCAGGAGCTATATTCAAGCAACTGAGGGGGTAACCATCTGTTTTTCTCTTCGTCATTCTTACTGACTGGATTAGATAACCCCTCCTCCTCCTTCCGCTCCTGCTGAGGTGCCGCTTCTCCTGCCAGCACCTGCACCACCACCAGATGGTTTCCTGGATTTATGGTGAGTGGTCACTTACTGCTTCCTTCTTTTTCCCTATTTTCCTTCTGAAGAAAAAGAAAAGTGGCTTCCTTGTTTACAGTAGAACTGTACACTAATTTGGCTTGCCCTTAAAACTTTTTTCCCCCTTATACATATTGCAGCTTACGGTCTCTCTCCTGCTGCGGACGATCTGCAAGCTGCTGCCCACCACTGTTTGAATGCGACCCCTACCATTATGATCTCATTTTCCTGAAGGACCTTTAGGGTTACAGCATGTGGAGTTTTTCCAAGTCTTACTGTGCCAAAATTTATTAGTATCTGGTAGTTCTGCAACTAAGATAGCAGGCTCTAATCACACTGAGGGTAGACTTCGTATTTCAGATGATTTAATTTACTACCTCATCTAATAGTCTTGTTCTTACTGAGAAAAATTCGAAGGCACCGTATTCATATTTGTACGCATACAGCACCCATGCTTGGAAAACTTGTGAGTAGAACCTGTAATGGTTCTTATGTAGTTATAGGTATCGTATCTCCTTTGATTGTAGTTCATAGGGAAAATACACAACGAAGTCCTTTGTACGAGGATTAAATAACAGAGAATTGGAGTACGCCTACTTTCTTAAAGAAATCAAGATAATTGGTGGAATGATCTTTTAACGAAGTTGGTGGCTGTTTGAAGTGAATGGCGTTCCAGAGTGTGTTCTTCGTTTTGTTCAGCTCTAAGCCAGCGTGCCTACCGTTCAGAGTGCGTAAGGATCTTCTCATGGTTTTCATCTGGAGGGTCTGCTTGTTGAATCAGCCCCAACCACCAAGCTACCAAAAGCTGAGAATGGTGCAAACTTGTGATGATAAACTAATGTGTCGATATATGTTCTCTACTAGCGTCACATCTTCACCGTTCCTTCAGTAGTACTGCTGCTACTTCTGGTGGGGACTGAAGAATCTAAGGTAAGCATTATATCTGGATCATCCTTGAAATGTGTAATCTGAACTATATGTGTCCCTGATATTTTGTGTATTTTGGAGCAAAACCTCTCAACAAGCGCATATTTTGTATATTTTGGAGCAAAACCTCTCAACAAGCGCATATTTTGTATATTTTGCCATTGTCATCGCCATTCTTGGACTGATGCTCTTTGGATTGCTCATTGGAAATATGCAAGTTTGTACATTCCAGTATTTCTCAAAAATCCAAATGATATCTTATTCCGTTTTCATGGACTACTCACGGTCTTTTCAACACGGAGACTAACAAGCAACAAATCCCAAAGATAAATTAACTCATAATTAATAGATTCAAAGACAACGAACATAAGAGAGGAAAGCAAGGGAGAAGCTCAACATGCAAATATTAATCACCTTTCCAAGTGAAGCAAGAAATCCATCAGAACAAGATTTATAAGGGAGATATTAATCTCCTCTCCTCCTCCTCCTAAAGAAATTCCATAATAGAACTACAAGAAACAATTCCTCACTGGAATCCTTAGGAACAAGATTTATAAGGACAAGTACAAGAGGAGGAGCTAGACAAGCAAACAATTATTGGATGCTAATACAAGCTTCGCCATCAAAGAAATAAGTTGAGACCAGCGATTCCTAGTAAAGTTGTGGCATGATGCAAGTACAAGTCTTTTTCCTCCTCTATTTTTTCGATTATTCAACAGTTCTATCTCCAAGCAACAATGGTCCGATCGGAGGAACGGAGGATTAAGAGCACTGACATGGAGCAATGGATGCGTCACCGGCATCTGCAGATGGCTGGCAACCCTTAATCTCCGAACGTTGCATCAAAATTTTCTCAGAGTTCCTTACTAGGGGTGTCAAACCAAATGAGCAGTTCAATCTCAACTCGGGCTCGGCTCAAAAAAACCTCGAATCAAGCTCAGTTTGAAGCTTACGAACCAAAGTAAGCGCAAACCAGTAGAACTGGTTCAGAATTAATCTCAAGCCGAGCCAAAAATCTAAATGTTGTTAGAAGAGAGTGAAAGCTGGAGGAGCACTAATTATAATGACTTGGAATGATTTCTCTTATTTAACAGAGTTCAAAGACTATCTAAATGTAAATAAGAAACAAAACACGAAAAAAATGGTATAATGCTTTCTATTTTAAGGCATGCTGTATGCAATGCTCTCTTAAAGTAGAATTTGGTGTGCTCTACTCTGTTATGATAAAAGGAATTTTGCCAAAAGGTTCAAAGAGTTTTTTCTTTTTTTCAGTTTTAATTTCTTAATCTACATTTACTCAAATACCAACCTACTGTTGGGGATGAAAGCACTCACCCTTCGATCGTGCTATTTCCTTTCTTGGATCCAAATTGCGGAAAGACGAATCGAGAAGTAGTAGAGAATAAATCAAACAATCACAAAAACAACAATTTACTTAGTTCACCCCAATACGGGTTACGTCCACAGAGGCCACACACACAGATTCAAAATATATTCAGCAAGGGTTACAACAATTTCTCTTCTCTTTTGGAGATTGCACAACTAGGGCTTACAAGAGAGATCCAAACCTTCTAGGGTTTACAAGAGAGATAGGACTCAAAACAAAACTCTCAACAACAACTTTAGGGTTCACAAAAGACCCCTATTTGTAGGTTTCCAACACATAAGAAAACTTTCCTACGAAACCCTAAGTCAAAAGCGCATCTTGCCACCGTTTCAATCAATCCCGTGATCAGGAGTCGACTGGTCACTTTCAGGGGTCGACTCCTGATAAGTTCGAGTCGACTCGAAAATCGTCGAGTCGACTCGGAAATCCTCGAGTCAGCTCAAGGGATCGACACCGAAAACTAGCACGCTCTGTCTTCCTGAGAGAGTCGACTCCTTCAATCTTGGAGTCGACTCGAGCAGACCTCGAGCCGACTCCCGCAGGGCTGGAGTCAACTCCTGCAAGCAATTGAGGGGGTAACCACCTGTTTTTCTCTTCGTCATTCTTACTGACTGGATTAGATAACCCCTCCTCCTCCTCCCGCTCCTGCTGAGGTGCCGCTTCTCCTGCCAGCACCTGCACCACCACCAGATGGTTTCCTAGATTTATGGTGAGTGGTCACTTACTGCTTCCTTCTTTTTCCCTATTTTCCTTCTGAAGAAAAAGAAATGTGGCTTCCTTGTTTACAGTAGAACTGTACACTAATTTGGCTTGCCCTTAAATTTTTTTCCCCCCTTATAAGAGGGAGGCTTCACCATTCCACATGCTATATGATCTACTCCAACATTTTTTTTTTTTTTTTTTTATGTGGCTTGCCTTGTTACTACTTTCTTAGCATCTTTCCTTTCAATTTTAGGAAAATTTTATCTCAATGGACTCTTCTTATGCCAACTTGGATAACTTCATAGTTCTCCGTCAAGGGCTAAGATGGTGAGTAACGACGGGGACCATAGAACAGGACGTATCGGAATAAAAAAGATAGGTTCAATAATCTCCAGTATGCACCACAACTTAGGAATGCTGTGGGGAAGGCCCTTTGCATTCTCAAGTGCCTCTTCATGGTCCTGCAGTCCGTTGTTGTGCCGTGCATCCTTTGTAGGTACAGAATATTATCATGGCATGTTGCATGATCTATAATTTCCTAAGATGCAACCAGGGCAATGACAAAAATTTCAATATGAGGATAGATTATTTAGATGAGAATGCTGAGGATATTGAGGAGAGAGACGAGAGATGAAGAGGGACGACTCTGCATGGAATCATCATGCAAGAATAGGTTAGGGCTCAGCACATAACAATCAAATAATATTTAATTAAATTTGTAATTTAATATAGTCTTACTGTTTTGTTTGACAAATATTATTTGCCGGCCAATGGGGCAACATGAAGGATATGGAACAAAAATCATATGCGGCGGGCACCAGAGAAAAAATATGGAGCAAACTTCCATAGTTTGCCACAATTCCTTTAGTGCTTATCTTAAAGAAGAAACGGAAAAGTCATAGATTTTTTCTACTAACCGAGTTATTAGTCCCATGATTAAAAAAAAAAAAGAAAATCACGGTACAAACTACATAACCAAGTAATACATATCAAGCAAATTAGTTATTTAGCAAGCCAATACATATATCTAGGTAAATCGATATATAGTTTCTGCAACGTGATGTTCACCAGTACACAGTAAATATTCAGATGATGCATACTTAGCAAATTAGCCATCTAACAACCAAATATACATCTCCAAGCAAGTTAATACACAGGCAGAATATCATATTTACTAGTACATACTAAATGACCCGAGACACATAATTATCGACTTCCTGATATAGACTACAAGTTTATTTGATATACAACTAGCAAT
The DNA here is from genome assembly GCF_009389715.1 of Phoenix dactylifera. Taxonomy (NCBI): domain Eukaryota; kingdom Viridiplantae; phylum Streptophyta; class Magnoliopsida; order Arecales; family Arecaceae; genus Phoenix; species Phoenix dactylifera. The sequence continues at coordinate 914,026 of NW_024067699.1, forward strand.
AATCTAATACACACCTCCAGATGAATCGATATACAGTTATTATAATATATTTTTAATTAGTACATACTACATGGTCAAGTGATATACAACAAGCAAATTAATCATCTCTCAAGCCAATTCACATATCTAAATAAATCAATACATAGTTTTAAAAGCATAGTGCTCATCAGTATCAAACTATCAATGCATAGTTTTCTAGCTTTGTTAACCTAAGAAATTATATGCATATCATTCCTTGGATTTCATTAACTTTTAGATGCAAAAATTCTAGAAAAAAGAGGAATTTGTAGGAGGAAAAAAAGGGACTCAGAAGGAGAAAGAAGACCTCATGGATGGGATAGATGGCTTGATAATGAAGAAGATAGATAGAAAGGTTGCACGAGGAAATAAAGATGCGGATGATCTCTCTCCATAGGCGATCTCTCTTGGTGTGTGTAATTTTATTTTTTTTATTTTTTTTTAAATTATGAAATTGACGGACTCTGTTAGTAAGAGTACTTCTAGCCCTATTTAACTTCTTGATTTCTTCTTTAATGTGAGCATTAAAAGAAACATGTCAAAATAAGAGCTCCATCCTATATTATATTCTATTGTGCCCGTCCCATATAAATTTTGTTTGAGGATATGGGGACAAGGTGCAGGCTACTGTACGTTGTGTTTGTTGGACTGCACCACCAGGTATCTATGACTCATCAGCAAAATGCCGGTAGCATGTCAAGGGCTTCTCGGGTGCCCTTTACGAGAAGTGTTTGATACATCAGGAGGCTTTAGGGTCGTATGGTAATTACATTAATATCCGGCACTCGAAAGGTTCCCAAAATAAAGGTCAAGGAATGTGCTTGCGGTGGCATAGAGGTTGATTTTGATGTTCGTATCGCTGACTATGGATGCCTTCATCTCACGTTACTTCATCCTGTTTGCAGCAACTACCATCATTCGTACCCTTTTTTTTTTTTTTTTAACTTTGTTCCCTTCAAGGGACAAGACTTGATACTATCATGTCACTGGATTGCATAACTTATAATTATGGCCCTCTCTGGACCGCCGCTCCGATCTGGCCACATAATGCTTATGTTATATTTGATGTTTACTGTTTTATATTTTGAAGCAAGTTCCAGTCAAGCGCTGCCATGATATATTTGATAATTGTCCCCAATCCAACCATGATATTGCTCCAGCAATTCGATGCACATTTTCTCCGATTGTCTTGTTGGCACTTCTGAAAATCCTGTGTACATCTAGGTAGCAACGTATAAGCTATGCATTGTATTATTACCATTATATGGTGGCACAAGCTCACTCACACTCGCTTTCTCCATCAAAACCCTTCTAATACAAAATATGGTTCTAAGAGTTTCAGCATGACTTTCCAACAACATGCAGAGCATATCAAGCACAGTATCTTCCTGCTCAATCACTGGATGAAATTATTCTAGAACAACAAATTAATCACACAAACTATGCATAAGAATACAGAGAGCAGACGATAACGAATATGATCTCTCATAGACATTCACGATGGAACAAAGTGGATGATGCAGCTAATAAAGTCGGGACACTGTATGTACTTTACTGAGGCCGATAGTAACTGCCTTGTTGAGGGGGATAAGGACCTGGGACAGTGTATGGGGGCGGAGGATGCGAACCTGGTTGCTGTTGATGCGTGTTGTAGTATGGTCCGCGCCATCCGGGATATGCTGGTTGCCCATACTCCTGGCTGGGCGGCTGTTGAGGACGCTGGTAATGACTGCTGGGGGCATAGTATGGTGGCGGCTGGGGAGTAGCATAAGCAGGGTATGGCTGAGAATATCCAGGCCTCGGCTGCTCGCCAGATGGGTGATGGTATGATGGCTGAGGATGAGATGGAGGAGGAGCACTCTGTGGTTCTGGCTGTTGAGGAGCGTTTCTTTGTGAGCTCGGCTGCCCGGGCATAGGGTAGTTGTAGCCTGTTTTCCCATCAGCTCTGAAGTTGAGACCAGCAATCTGCCTCTGCACATCTTCAATCATTTCCCGGCATTGGATATTTCTGGTCATCACGAAATCACTGCACTGCTGCTTTATGCTTGTTATTGCATCCTGTTGCGCAGAACATGTTTGAAGATTAGTTCGTACTTTCGTAACAAAGCACATGTAAATTTACACTGGAGCATTACATAGTACAGAGACTTAATAAATCATCATCACCAACATGCTTCCAGTTATTGTGATGTAAAGTTACCAAGCACATGGAGCTCATGAACCATTATGTAATTATGGCAGATTGAGCAGAGATTCAATAAGAGAAATAGTGTAAAATTCACAAACCTGAAGAGTAACATAAAACTTCAATCCCTCGTTGATGTTTTCTTTGATTTCTCGATATTTTGCTATGGCGGCAGAGATCTGTTTGTAAGACTTCTCCCGAGCAACTGGAAATAAAATTTTCTGAATTAATATCAGTGAGTGGAGCATATAGATATATGAGCTATCAGGCATATAAAAGAATAGTCAACTTGAGCTTATGGAATAATTTATCTTAGAAGAATCCATAGCATAAGGCTTATGATGAACAGCTATAACCACTTAGCATGGACCACACACCAGGCTTCCACAAAAGTCAAAAGACTTCCACAAAAGAACTGGAACAAAGTCAAATAATTTATGTCAACTATCGAAAATATCAGAAACAAAAACTGGAATATGGGAAGCCTTCCACAAAAGTGTTATAATTGTAGTATTGTTAATACAAATATAATCACATTCCACCAGCTTTATACTCGAAAATAAACTAAGGATATCAGAAAGAAACAAGTCATGTCCACAAAAATTCTCCTACAAAAGCAATACCTCACATGAATAACAGAATTCAGTTAAAATCTACCTGTGATTGGTAATTCCAAAAGTAAATTTAAAAACCATGACATTCTTTCATGTAGCCAATTCATTGGAATCATAAATGATCGGTTGGACATTAACCAGCTATTTCAGCCACAGATTCCTGATATAACAATATACCATCAATTTACATGTATATGTAACCCAAGACTTAACTCACAGTAAATTAACTTAAAATAACATGCCAATAATAGCTAGACACAGTAAAATAGAAATTTATGTTTTCTTAATGAATAATTTTTAGGACTAATAAGAAAAACCAGAAATCTATGGATATGCACCTTCGTCATAATGATAAGATATCTACAGTTTCAATACCGAAAGAGCACAAACTTTGCACTAATTCAGGACAACCATTAAATAAATGAAAGATATAAAAGTCTATGAGAAGAAAGTTTAGTGAAAAAAACATGCATAATATAATATGTAGCCAGTCAGGCTTCGATTTTTCTTTAAAGAAATCCTTTATTGTCAGAGAATATGAGCAATTCTATACCCAAAGTGACCAGAAAAACAGATAAAAGATAGAACACCTTTGTAGTCTTCTAGATTGAATACAGAAGCAAATTCATCATTTTGTGCCTGCAGAAAAAATAAACATAGCTTCTTTTTAGGATGCACAGCTAAAATCATCATAAATGTAAATGATTCATGAAAGAGGAAGCACAATCATCATTTTCTGCATAAAGGCAGCAATTGGAATGTTAGGATTAGAACAACATTATACCATTATAGTGTTCAGTGGATTCTTGCAACAGCGAAAAGAAATAGAGATTGACTAGTCAGGAACATATAGAGGAATGAAGTAGGTTAAGTTCTGGGCCTAAAGTTAATCCCAGCAGACCTAGCTACCAAGCTTGGGCTTGCCCAGCAAACCTATAAGTTCTAACCAAAGGGGAGACTTTCTACAAGCCACTCCTATTCAGTGACAAATCCAATTAAAGCCGACTAATATATTTTTCATTTTTATTGTGCATGAGTTGAACATCTGGATGTATTTAATGCAAACAGCTGGTAGGAGATTTACAGGCATTGAAGCTATGTTTGGTTGTTGAGAATGTTAGTTGAAAGAAAATTTTCTAATGTTTGGCATTAGAAAAAAATCAAAGGGCCACAATTTATCTATATAAATTGGTGAAGGCCCCTCATGGAAACAAATCTCAGGCGGGTGAGGTTTTGTGAGTTTTGTTAGGATAGATAATAGTCATTGCATTAATCATACTTGAAATTCACATTAGTTCATGGTGACCCTCACCATCAATGCCGGTTCTGACAAGTATCTTTGCAATTGCCTGCATTAAAACTTAGAATGTTGTCATGACTTGTGAAGCGGGGTAAGGATTTGAGAAAGAGGACTCAGGTAGCAGCAAGTGTGCTGTTGATAGATAGTTATCTGCTTATGCTGGGCAAGTCTAGAGGCTTAGGAACCACAAACAAAGGCTCAGACTAGTATCTGTCATAATAGTAGAAGTTTATATCTCTTTCTCTGTATGCGTATGTGTGCATGCATACTTTAGTTTGCATGCACAAATTTAGGCATGATGGTCTAGGTGATGTTGCCTATGCATCATGAGGCTTGTTTATTGCCTGAGCGGTCACCTAGGTGCCTAGGCACTGCCTGTGATAATAATTAATCAATTCAGATTAGTAATTGCATAAAAGGAAATATTCAACATCTGCTGTTCATTCATGACATTGATCGATTGATGGAAAAGAATGAGCTAATTCTTCAAGCAAACAAGTAGAAAACATAAATTGTTAGTCCCTCCGTTTTTTTCTCTTCCTGGCTTATTATTACCTTTCGAGTTCCAGGCCAATACCTAAGACCCAAACTTGGTTGAGCTTGATTAAAATGACAAGGAATAGTCTCAACAGAAATGCAATGAGAACATACTTCCACCCTTTCTTTTAAAAAGATTAATTGGTCAGTGTAGAAGCAACATTTTACTTGCAGTGATAGGATTTATCATTGACCAGCATTAATAATATTGTGACTGCTCCCAAGAGTTAAAACATAAGGCAAGTAGTGACTGCAAACTTAAATGACTCCCTATCTGAGAACAGGTGCAATTCCTGGCAAAAATCTAAAAAAATTGACTCACACGACGTATCATGAGATAATAATTTCACGATTCTAAAGAAGAAACAAGAAAATAGCCTACCTGAATTTGAAGCAATAATTGCTCCTGTGCCTCAATATTTTGAGCAATTTCTTCACAGATTTGGTCATACTTTGCTAGCTCCTTCTTGAAAAGATCCTCATGTGACCCGGTGCTTGTCATCAGTTTTGGTAGTATATCATCCTGCAATAAATGCAGAATGGTGAAATATGCATGAAGTTTAAGACATAGTGGACTTGTCAAATCTGATAGATATTGCAATTTTCTTTGGATATGTAAGAAAGCAAAGACCCTAGATACTTTGTACATAATAAAAAATAATAGCGTACTCAAATTATGATGTTATTAAATTGTCATTTCCCATTTTAACTGATGTTATAATGGTATCTCTTTTGCTTTTCAAACAAATTCTTTTAAAGGTTGAATTGAGCAAATAATTATTGCTTTTTCTGTCAGAATGATAATAATGGATCAGGAGGCTCTTCAGGGTTACTGTTACATCATATCTCTTATTTGCAAAAGTCTAGTATTTGACCAGGTCTCTTTTGAATAACAACAATGGCCAAAGCAAGATTTGCTAGTAACTTTATATACAGGTTATAGATTATAAACAAAGGTTTCAAATTCTAATCTTGTTTAGCACAATGTTGGTGGGTGACTAACATGGGGATAAACTAAGCAGTAGTTTTCAAGTGAGGGTTAAATGACTTTTAAAATCATTTAGATATTCAGATATTTAAGTTGACAATATAATTAATGGCTGAGATATCAAAATTGAAAGCTGACATAAGGACAATAAGATTAACCATGGTTTTCTAATTGGTTTTAACATTTAATTATTCAGGAAAAAGCACAGAAACATAGTCAATAAAATGGTCTAGAGACATAGAATGTTGAAATGAAACTGATGCAGGAGAGGCAGACCAGTCATTTCATATCAGCCCATTCTGGAGAGCCCATTTGATTAGTTCAAATTTAGTATCACAAGTGAAAGTCTTGTCATACAGTAATTATTAGCCATTAATAATGGGCAGTTGTTAAGCTTTTATTCTGTATCATAAATATGGAATATGTCTTTTAGGGTTTCTAGTCATTATTAATTACAATTCGTGCATGTGCCTCTTTACAGTTTATAAAGGCAATTGTTGTTTGTGCCTCATCGAAAGTACTCATGTATTAATTAAGGGATACAAAGAGTTATATGATGTCTATATAAACTGATATGGTAGACGATGAATGAAGAGCGAAGAAATAGTGTATTTGAGTTCGTTTCTTTGAATAGTGGTGGGTTCCACTTGATATCTCCCATTCCCCTACTATCTTCTCCGCTATTCCAAGTGCTTTCTTCCTCCTATGCTTTAGATAGTCATAGCATAGTAGTTGATATGTCAAGATATTATCACTTCAGTGGCCCATACTAATTAATATCGACATCTTGTTTGAAATGAAAATCATGGCTTTAACATTACATAGCAGGTAATAACAACCTAATAGTGTCATTATGTGACAAGTCATAATTTATTATATCATGATATTATTCTTCAAATTAATTTCTCACTCTTGGTTATTGTATGCATATCATTTTATTTCACAACAACAAAAAGGATGTCAACTACAATGGTCATTATAATACTTGTCCTGTGCAGTATTAGTGTGTAGGCTGCTTGCATGCATCTCAATTTGTTAGGAACAGTATCCATGAAATGGACAACTATGTTTAGTTTCAGGTTATGACAATGGTAATAGCCAATTCATTGGGATATAACAGGCAATAATTGAAAATAACAACATCATTCATAATCTATATTTAAATCATGTTATTTTGTATTTAAATAATATTATTATGGTCTGATTTATGGATAGTTTAATTTAAAATAATACTATATATTTCACATATAGTTTGACATGCTTTACAACCACTTCATAGCACTGTTCTAATAGTTATAATGTACATATGCGGTAGTGTGTTAATTGGCAATTCTCTATGTCAACCACAAGCCTTCACTACAAGATCCGCCATCTCGGTATCGGACCTTGTAATGGTACCATGCAGATACAGTGTTGGTGTGCCTGATATGAGGGTCGGTTTGGCATACTGAGACTTAGTACACCCCCATACCAAGTCTCAGTTCGATACCGATACGGTACAATATGCCTGGTATAGGGTGGAACGTATTGGTATAGAAAACCTTGCTTCACTGCTTACTTACACAAAAGCAAGGAATTTAGTATCACATACCAGTGATGTGATACCCTAGCAATAGCATGGTAAGCATCAAGTTGTAATGTTTAGGGCCAGTGCTTGGCACACTTGGAATGCTTGGCATGGAAGCATGCCAAATACTGGCATGCAGCCAGCACCATGCCAGTGCCACACGCCAGAAAGAAATGGCATGGTACATATTGGGCCATGATGATTACCGCTTAAAGCCATGCATAGAAGTATCAATGTTTTGTCTTCTATTATTCTTATGTTTACTTATATATTCACCAAGCATGTAAAAGACACATCGAAGTATGCTGGTTTTCCAAATTAGGCAATCTTAAGGAACCAATATGACAGACAGGATGATAACATTATGATCTATAATGAAACTCACCTTTCTCTTCATCTCCTTTAACATGTCTTCAAGGCCTGCCCTCTGTGCACCCAAAATCTCTAATTGCCTCTGAGTAGACAAGCAGGTTGTTAGGGTAACAGTTAGCTCATGCATGACTACAGATAAAACTAAAGAAAAATCAAGAAAAACTTTATGACAAAAAGAGGAAAAAATAGTACTCATTTTCCTTGTTTTAGCCCGACATCTGATATCTCAACAGAACATAGAACAATAATAAAAGGTTAGGCAGCAAGAATGCATACAAGTATATTGTGAGAATGTTAATGAAGTTAAACGAACAGATTAAACACTGTAGCCTTATTTATGTTCAAGGCCTCATTTGTAAGTTCTTCAGCCCTGCCCAGATGAGATTCAGCACCAATTCACTCCCCTAGTAGTTGGCTGCCTTTAGACAGCTTTAAAAACACATGCTACTAGCTTATTGAGATAGTCACAACACACAAAAATAAAACACAAACAAAGAAATACACCTGGCAGCACAATTAATATGTTTAGCATCAATAAAAAATAGTACAAGTTATAATTGCAGTAAAAGTGAAAAATACATACATTCATTGAAGCCATTGCCACCTCTAAAACATACAAGCAAATGCAAACAAAGAATAACATTAGAATTCTATATTCTTATGTACTTGTTAAGTCATTATTAAATTAGGTGAAAGACACCAGATCTAAAGGTGCCTCCATTGCGCATAAAAGAAACAGCAAAAACTCAACGCACTGCACACTTTCGTACAACCCATATATAATATTCACATGTTACTAGAGCTCAAAGATATTACACTAATTCATACATGCAATAATGGAAAAAAGAGTATAACATGGTAAATTAAGGGATACAATAAAAAAAAAAGAAGACAACAGCTAGTAATCGTTTTATGAAGTACTAATCTGATGATACAATCACCAAGAATCAGTTTACGAGATTATACAGATGAATAACTATGTCTCTTAATGTACTCTTAGAGACTCTACTACACAGAGAATGAGGGAGACAACTGAAAAATTTATCTTGCAAAAAGAAGTAAAAGACTTGTTATTCAAGTTAACAATTAATTTTAGAACAAAGAATTTTCAAAGTTCCATAGTTTGTTTGTATTGTTTTCTTTATAAAAAAAAAGACATATTTGATTGTGTTGGCAAGGTTCAACTGCGAATACATCATGACATGGAAAAGGTGAAGCATTGACGAAATTTTGTTGAACCACAAGGGTTCCAACTTCCAAGTAATCCAAACATGTTAGTCTTAGGAGAAACAAAACATGGAATACAGAAGGAAGAATACTCATCCTTGTTGCCTAAAACTTAAGTATGGAAGGCCTAGCATTTCTTACACATTCTGCCACAAGTCCCAATCCCATACAACAGCTAGACATTGCGCTAATCAACTGTGCATGTTTCATTTCAATTAAAACACCCTCATTTGGACAACAGAGCCTGTGTTACCCGGACACTCATGTCCAACTCTTAGAATCCATATTGGATACATGTCAAACACTATTTGTCAGATATTTTTGTTTGCAGCTTCTAGAAATTGGTAGAGTTGGATTGCCCCAACAATGAGTTTGATGCAGTATAATAATGTTTAAAAAGTGAGTTTTGTTCCTTCTTAGAGAATGGTCAAGAACATAGAAATTGAAACAAAATTCGCAAAGTATCATTTTGTATAATCCTTAAGATAATTAGTAAGTTTAAATTAGATTCAAGCATAATTACCAAAGAATAATTTTTGATATTTTCTTTTATACAACAGACAAAGCATATTTGTTATAATTATTTTTCTATTACTCCCATGTGTCCTGCTTTGCCTCTAGCCAAGTCAGACATTTTGACATGTCTGAATCTGATTCTCATATGTGTCTATGTAACACCAACTAGAACCATTTGCAAACTGGTGTCATAACCAAAAAGTAATAACCTTTGCCTATAGTCTAATTATTATGCTCATCACAGCTTTATTTGAATGTTTTAGAGTCAAAACGTGATTTGAAAACTCTATCTTGGGTTGACAATTTTTTCTTGTTCATATCATACACATCATTCTCTGGTGATTCCAATACAGCATTATCCTTGCTTTGGACATAGAGGGAAAACTAGGTGGTTGACCCTAGAAACTAGAAAAGAGAATAATGAGCAGAACCAAACAATCATGAAAGAAACAAAAGACAAGAAATAACATTCTTTTGCAATTTGTGGTTTGAAATACACTCATAACAGATGACACTAAAGATTTACTTTTGGATAGGTTATATACCAAAAGAATGATTCCTACCTTTAGAAGATGTCACGATCATTGACAATTATCTACCACTTCAAGTGAAGACTCAGGAAAACTCTACTATAGATCCAAGGATCAAAGTAACATATTGTGTCAGCAAGAGCTAGGGAAGGGACAGGGGTGTATCTTTCATGCGAAAGAAGGATTCACCTTCTTTCGCATGAATCCACTGTTAGATCATCAGCTGCTTGCTTTGAGATCTGTGCTGATGGATGAATGACAAAGTTCGGAGTGCTATGAGATCTGTGCAGTGGGTGATCCTGCCGTGGTTTATCCAACTGTGGTTTCACGTGAAGGAAGAAGAATCCTTCTTTCGTGAAAGATACAACCCGATTCCGCTAGGGAATGGCATGATATGCATCGCATGCCATGTTGTAAAAGATACATTAGTTTGTATAAAGACTTCAACTAGACAGGACCTGGCTGATCTGTAGACACGGTTTGAATGGATTGGTTGCTAACTAATCTATGAAGATGCATTTAGATATAAATGTTGATTGCTGTTTTCACATGTGCATTGCATGGTTTCAAGTGATTTATCATATAAACTAACATATAATCTCACTAATTGATGACGATGTACTCATTACGTGTATCCAGGTTTCAGGTGAGGCAGGCCCAAATGAATCCTTTTAAACAGTTGAAGCCACAACTTGAATGTTTTAAGAGCATATTACCAAGAATTATAATACTTCACACACTTGTATCTTGATTAGGCTAATTATAGAAGATGATTAAAGATCACAATACATGATGGTCACAAACTCCACATCACAAAACTCAGAAACAATAAAAGGATGAGGTCACTCATCCTTTACCAATTTTTCTTCCCTGAAATCTAATGGCCAAAACAAAGAATGCAATTGAATTACAAGCATATAAGAGATCTTAGCATTCCTCATCTATGAAACAAAGACCATATATAGTACAATAGTCCTTCTTTTATCTGTAGTTTTGTATTCAAACAGCTAATTTGTAAACAAAATTTATTCTCTTGAGCAATAAAGAACACATCCCAAGAATTTTCAACATTAGTTTTACCCAAAATATGAGGAACATGGGAATGTTTTTGATGAAGAAGATGACTCAATCCAGCCACTAAATCAAGGAGATTGACAATAGCCAAATACAATAATATTTAGAAATTTAAATTTTATCATAATTGTAATAAGTTCTGGAAGTCACAAGAATCCAAAATAGCACACTCATGGCATAAATCAAACACCAGATATAAATGGTCAAGCTTCATATACATAAAATGCTATATAAATTGCACAGACATTAGATTTTATCAATAAATTTTTTAAAAAATATTCAGATTCACTCTGCAATGCCCAAACTGCAGCAATCTTGTAGGTTCACCATGACCAATCCCCAATACAAAAACACATACACACATAAAAGGGGAAAAAAATCTTTAGTTCTTTTTTATGTTCTTTTTTAACTTAACTCTTTTCTCTTCATTCCCAAACTCTAAGCTTGACTTTTCCTTTTGGATTTCCCCCTCTGTTAAGTCTTCTCTTTTGGTAGTCTAAGGCAAATGCAAAAACAGATCTTGCCTAAAATCCATGTCTTCTAACTTTCACTTTTGACCAATGTTTAATTGGCCATGACTTCCAAACTTTTTAAAAATCAAAATAAGAGCACACCAAATCTAAACTATTAACAAATTATATACTCAAGACCACCAATGTGTGGAAATAAAAAAACATCCTCATTCAGGTAATTCAAAAACATATAATAAGCTCATTCCCACAACATAGAAATTCGTGGGATCTATTCAACCATCTCCAATAGACTAGGGTTAGCCATAAATTGTAAGTATCTTTTGATCATTAATAATAACCAAGGTTCGCTGTCTCGGTACTGGACCCAGTTGGTACGGTACGAAATTTTTTGGCATACCAAATGTCGATATGTCACCCGTACCCGTACCGGTACCGGTACCGAACCGGTATAGTATGGTACACTCCATACCGTCCGATTCGGGCCGGTATGGCATACCATGATAATAACACAGTATGAAAACCAAAATAATTCATCGCCAGAAATTTACATATATAAAAAAAGAGAGAATGAACATAAATGCATGTAAATAAAAATGATGAGATGAAGGAAAGATTAGCCTATATCTACCTGGTATATGGATGAGCAATTGTGAATATGGTGTAAGTCTTACAGCCTTACTTTTACAAATTTCAAACTATAATATTTTGTTGAACAGATGACAACATGCTCAATGTTTCAAGTTCAAGATAGTGTCAGACCAGGAAAGGTCTGCATGCATTAGAGGGGAAAGGGAATTTGGGGGGACTGGCAGCGCCCTGTGGGATTTTATTTTATTTTTTTTATGTGTGTGGGTGGGTGGGGGGGGGGGGTAAGGGAGTATAATGGAAGATAATTCAAGACAAGATCAACCAAGTCCTCACAATTTATCAAAGAAATTAATTCCTGCAATATTTCGTCAAATGGAAGGAAAGTGGAACATTTAAGAGAAAATTACCAAGCTTTGTTTGAGGGCTCCCACTATTGCATCTTCATTGCCATCCAAAGACATAATTGGCCTTGCAAGACTTGGAAGGGCTGATTCTATCTGCAATATATAATAAATTAAAAAAACAGATGCAAAGAAACAAACAAGAATAAAGACAAAACAAAACACAAACCAGAACTGGCATATACAAAACAAAATGCAGAAAGAAGCATAAAAAATAATTATACCCCTAGCAATAAGTAATCACATAAAGCTTCTAAAATAAAACAAAATGTTTCAAAGAAGAGTAGCTTCTTAGTGCTACAAAATGCCCAGGACTACAGGTTACATGCCAAGGAAGCAATTGATGGATTTGAACATTTAATATAAGATCAAAATTTTGAATCGAAAGTATTCAAAATTCAAACAATAAAAAAGTGAATTAGAAGAAAGATTAAAAAAAAAAAACAGAGGATTTGGAAAACAAATGAACTTAAAATATGAGAAATAAGAGCATGATTCAAATTGGTATCAAGCAAAGTAACATAAGTTAACGGACCAAAAAGGTCGGATGTTAATCAAGATTTAATTAGTTGGAGAAATGCTTAAACTAAATGGGTAGAATAAATTATAAGGCATAATTAGGATCGAGAATTCAAGTTTCGATCAAAATGGACTGCTTTCAGCTAAGACCAAGTTGAAACTAGCTGATTTCAGGTTTCAATGGTTTCAGTCAATTTTGGCCCAAAGTAACTAGTTTTGGTGTAGATAGTCAGTTTCAGGCTTTCAGTCAGTTTCACACTCGGACTAACTGAAATTTTGTTTCTATTTATGGATCATTTCTCCATTTGATTAGGTATATTTAGCAAGTAGGATCAATTTTGGATTTTCATTTTATTTAAGAGAACAATTACATTGCAGTATTCTATATATGTATATTAAAGTGTTGGCAAAATGTTTTAAGGGCTCATATAACATAATAATAAGCAACCCTACTTTCTCTTCTTTTTTGGGTGAAGAGCTTGAAGAGATGCATGGTCTGCTACATAATTTTACCTTGGTGAAGGGCAGAAAGTCTTTCTTGTTCTTACCTTTGGCTTTCAATTTTTGCAAACATTATCTGGCTTCCGCCCCCTTTGTACTTTTTACTTTCTTCTGACTTGGCAGGATGTACTCGCGTTAGAGCTATATGAATTGCTGCTTTTTACCCCAAAAAAAACATTATCTGGCTTTGCTTGTTGATAACATCTTAGTACCAGGTTCCTTTTTAGGTCTTAATATAGCATCGATTGTTAGTGATACACTAAAACTAAATCATTTTAAGCTGCCAGAATAGTCAATGCATTCGTTAAATATCACTAGATAGAAATGGAAAGTAATATGAGTATCTATCCATACATACATATGAATCTATAGTATATGACTTCTCTGGCCTTGTCTTTATTTCTTCAGAATCCTTATAAATCTTACAAAGATATCGGTTGGGCTTGTCTTCCTATACTGTACAATAAGTTTGTATTCAGTTTATTTAGTGCTTCGTTAGTGAAACATGTACCAGATATCAACAATATCAATGTTGAAAGTTGAACCCATTTTGAAGAAAAATAAGAACAAAAGCTACAGACGTTGATCTCATACAATATTTTGCTCAACCTGAAATATAGCAGGAGGTGCTAAGCATCCAAGGAGGTCCCAGGTAAAATTATAAAGTATAAACTCCTCAGAGAAGTCTGCAGAGGTATCCAAAGCCATTTTTAGGGTATCTAAAATAAGCATCTAAGAAGTATCCTATCATATGTAACAGGTATCAGCATCTGAGACATATCAAATATGGACACAACATGCAATTTATAGTATCTCCTGCTTGCTAGATAATAGTGACTTCAAGGGACCAGCTGGACAAATCATCTTGAGTGGCTAACATGCTTTGAGTGAATAGTAATTCTCTAAATCATTTTCACTCTTACACCCTTACCTACCTGTGTCTAAGCATATTTGTGAACATAAGCTTGTTGTTCAACATATGACATGTCTTGCGAACAGAAAGCTGTCAATGTCTTTCATGTAAATTTTTCACAAGCTAGCAACATTTCTATAAAAATGAAAAAAATACATGCATATAAAGCAACTAACATACCGGCCTGCGATCGAGGATCGCCATAAGTGCAGCATTGTCTTTTACAGCTCGCTCAATCCTTATATCGCTGTCAGCAGCTTGCTTAAGATTTGCAGCAAACCTATTTAATCTATCCTGCAGGTTTTTTGTCAAGGTGCTGGACTGAGGTCTCGTCCACCGAGTCCCAAATTGGGTCCTAAATTGAGTATCCTCATTCGTTTCCTTTTGGAGTAGCTCTTCAGTCTGCACCAAAAGCTCTTGATTGACCCTTCTCAAATCCCTGATTTGCTGTAACTCCGCTTCCAGGCCAGAAGGGCCACCACTGATCTGTACAGCCTCAATATCCTCCTTAAGATCCATAGGCAAGCTGAAATTACCTTCCAGAGCTAGAATAGAATCAGGCAGATCCATATCCTTAAGTTTAACCCTTGTTATCTCACTTCCTTGCTGCAGCTTCTCTGCTTGGGTTCGGATAATATCATCAACCATCTCCGTGTACTTGGAAAGGGCCTTGGTGCTGCTGTCTGGGACGAGACCTGAGAACAACCTCTCCTTTTTAGCGTCTAAAACTTCACCCATTGGTGTAGGCTTGACAAGAGAGGCTCCTGGTAGAGCCGACAAGGAACCAGCAGCTGGGACCCGCATGAGATACACACGATCATTCTCTTTGGTGGCCCTCTCCAGGTTGCGGTTCATGTTGCTCTCCAATCTGGAGACAGCATCTATGAGAGGTTGAGCAACTCCCTTAGCAGACTTCTTTGCATCCGTGAGGGCACCTAATCCAATCTTTAGCCGAGCAATCTCCTCAGCAATCTCATCCTTTTCATGAAGCTCTAAGGAATATCTATAGCAAGCTTCTGCATAGAACTGGGATGCCTTCAATTGCACATGGGAGACCCATGTCCGGTCAAAGTGTTGGTTGAGTGGAGAAGCATTGATGGCTGCATACGCTTCCTCATAGTAGAGACCCACCTACAGCAGTCACCACACACCAAAAGGTTTCACGACATAATCTCAGAGATTGTCAAACTTCAGAAAGCACCATAAAAGTTGTGATTCCACTGAATCTCAGCTAAGTTACAAAATTGTTGAAACTAGGGGGAAAAAAAAAGATATTAAGCCAGAGTTTTAAGGAAAAGCATGATAGACTTGAACAAGGCGCAAGAATTCAAGAACTGCTTATAATAGTTGACGAATAATCGAAAAAAAATCATTCATTCTGATTAAATCACCAAAAAGACTTCAAATAACTTAATATCCACCAAAACAGAGTGAAGTATGAAGCATATAGATGAAAGCATAAAATCTATATGACCTTCGTATAAACAGAACAATTCTGGGGCACAAATCCAATTTCTTAAAAAAAATCATAGAACAATATCTTCAATTCTTAATCTCCAATTAATAAATCAATCAAGAATTCAAGATCGAGAGAGAGAGAGAGATCCGGCGCATACCTGCCGAGCGATCTTGGAGCAGAGCCCAGGAGGCTTCGCATCAGCAATAACCTTCTCATAGAAGCACTCCTGCGCCTGGGCGAGCATGATGCGCTCGAGCATCGACGCACACTCGGGCGACAAATCAAGCGTCGCCCCAGCGGCGACCGCCTTGGCGGCAGCCTGATCGCGGAGAAAGGCGAAGGTCCCCGCAGCAGCCTGGAATGAATTGCAGGCCTGCTTGAGCCCGGCGGGTGAGGACCGATCGGCGGAGAGGGCGATCTGGCTGTAGACGGCGGCGAGGTTGAAGAGGACGGCGGCCTTCTCGAGGTGGATGGAGGGAAGGGATACTTTCTTGTTGGGCTTAAAGGCGTCGTGCCAGGTGAAGAGGAGGGAGTGGACGTGGGAGCGGTCGGGGGAGATGGGGAAGCGGGGCTCGATAAGGGCGAGGGCGCGGAAGTAGTGCTGGAGGAGGTCGCGGCGGAGTTCCGGCGAGGGAGCGGCGGAGGAGGGGTTCTCGAGGTCGGAGCGCATCTGGCGGACGGCCTCGAGGTCGTCCTCGTTGGCCTGAGCCTCGCGCTCAGAGAAGGTGGTGGCGATGTACTGTCGCAGGGGGCGGTAGAGGTCCACCGCCGCCGTCTTCTTCTCGTGCACCGCCAACATCACGTTCACCACCGCCGGAGATGCCATCGCCGATAGAAGGAATGGATCGGATCACCGGGAGCGAGGGTTTCTCTTTTCTTTTCTTTTTTTTTTCTCGGTCAAATCGACAGAAGGGGACGAGGGGGCATTTTACTTCAAGAGGAAGACGAAGAAAAGGGAAGGATTTTTCCGAACATTTGACGAGAAGACAGGGATAAGGAGTCGTGTTACGGTCGTATCCTGGCCGTCCATCTCTGATGTCCGTATGAACTATGTATATTTTGTGGGTCTCATTTGGGCCGGCCCTCTATTTAATGTTATTAGATGTCGCATCAGGATGGATTGATAGAGGTTATCAAAATCAAAAACAACTAAAAACTTGTTGAGGAATATATGGAGTTCTTGACATCTTTACTATGATAAACTTTTGAGTTCTAAACATTTATCATTAAAAATAAATAAGGCCTTGTTTGGGGGAGCTTTTGGATGGCCAAAAAGCACTTTCTGGCCCTCTAAAAGTACTTTTAGATAAAAAATAATGTTTTTTTTTTTGCTAAAAAAAATAGGAGGGGAGGGGGAGGGACCAGCCCACCCACGTAGCAGCCCCATTACTGGGCCCCCCTTCCACTAGGGAATGTTCGATACAGGTCGCAGGTTTCGCGTGCCTTCCCCGACCCGTGGGCTCACCCCACTGGGTTCACCGCCTCACGTGTGGGTACGTCACCCCAGCGCCACCTTGGTACAAGTGGAAGGAAAGCATAACCGCCAACAAGCCAGCCGAGCGTGGGGCATCCGGTCCCCTAATTTAATCGACGCCATAAAAAATGATGTTTGGTAAAATTTTCGGAAAGCTGTTTCAGCTTTTGCGGGAAGCTGAAAACAGCTTTTGGGGAGAAGCTCCAATTTGGAGCTTTCTGAAAACGTTGTTTTCAGCTTTGTCGGAAAACTGTTTTTTAACCAAAATATCCCATTTAAATCTCACTTTTTTCTCCCAAAACCCTCATCCTGCCTCTTCCTCTCTCACCCATCCACTTCCTCTCCCTCTCTATCTTCTTCTTCCTCTCAACGCCGCCGTCACTGTTCCTTCTTCCTCTTCTTTTTTTTTTATTTTTTTTTTTGTGTTGGGAGCTCGTGGTTGCCCATGGTGGCAGCCACCATACTGGCCACCACCCATGGCCGGCGACCCCTCTATATTTCAATGAAATAAAATAATAAATAAATAAATAAATAAATAAATAAATAAAAAAATAATGAGTGAGTGGCAAATAATCTGATCTAAATAAATAAATAAATAAATAATATTAATAATTATTTAATCAATTTTATCACCTAGCTAGAAAATTTATTAGAGAGATAAATGGTTATTAGAAGGATGAAAAATTAATTTACACTAATAATTATAATTTTTATATATTTATTATTGTATTATACTATAAATATAATATTATATTACATTATATCATAATACATTGATATGTTATGTTAAATAATTTAATATTATATTAAATTATTATTCTATAATACATAATATTATAGTATTATATTATAATAATATTATATTACATTATATTAATATTATACTATATCATATATTTATGTATTAATACATATCATATTTTATTATGCTCTGTTGTATAATACTGGTAATGTCCTTTATGATCATTTTGTCACACAAAAAATACTTTCTCAGTTTGTTTACCAAACACATGTTAAAGTGCCACAGCACTTCAGAAATGTAGTTACCAAACAGCAAACAGCTTTTTATAAACGCTCTGCTTTAGACAGCTCTACTTCCAAAAGCTCTACTACTAACAGCTCCCCCAAACAGGACCTAAAATGCCACCGAGGTGGTAGCTTAGTGAAACTGGGCCTTACTTCCAACCAAGTGGTTCCGAATTCGAAACACGCGGGCGTCGATTAAATTGTGAAGACCGGATACTCCTTGCTCAGACACGTGGTCTGGAAGGGCTTATTGGTCCGCTGGTAGCCTCGGTGGTGCTAGGTGTGACGTACTTACACGGAAGGTAACCGTATCGAAGCCCAGAGGGGTAACGAGCCGGGCCCACGAGTGGGGAGAGTATGAGTAAAACCGACCAGCGTGCCCAACACACGGTCATTTCTGCCCGCATCGAACATTCTCCTGGCGGGATAAAGGTCCAGTGAGCACTGCTACGCAAGGGTGGGCTTGTCTCTTCCTCCCCCTTCCCCTTTTTGTTTTAGCAATATATATATATATATATATATATATATATATATATATATATATATATATAATTCTTGATGTGGTGTAACTATTTATAATATGCCGTACCGCACACGAGTGGACGAGAACATACCATATTATATCGGTTTGATATCAGTAACTGATATAAATGGTATACCATATTTGAAATGCCAAAAAAAATTCTGTTTCATACCGTACTGATACTATACTGTATGGCACCGGTACGGAGTCTGATACTAAAATGACGAACCTTAATGATGATATTAGTTTAAATAATGGCGAAATAATTGCATGTAAACAGCTTAAAAGTCTAGCAAGAATAGCTATCATATAGCAATGATAAATGTAGTAAATAGTAATACAATACTCAGCAGTTCAACTAATTACCAACATAAATCAAATTATTTGAATAACAAATAATACAAACTTACAATACTACAGTTAACTTAATGCTAAGTATATAGAATATGTTTTTCTCAGAAATCACTTCTAAATGCCAAATGGTTATAATGAAAACTGGAGACCAAAAATTTTATAGAATGACAGGCATTTTATTGGTTATGATCTTTTGTTATGGCATCAGTGAAGGTAGCTAGTAAATGCATGCGTCCGTCCAGCTCAAGTCAAACCAACAGAGAAACACAGCTCAAGGTGGAGCAGCTTCGGGCAGTTGAGGGCATTTATTAAAGCAACACCCAAGCATGACTCAAATTTCCAATTACATACACTTCTGTCGTTCTAGTTGTTTAAGATCTGGCTGCTCAGCATTTCTGATACTAGCACAGAAGGAATAAAACCTAGGAATTTGCTCATTCAAGAAGTTGCTGATGACCGTCGCATGAATTAGTTCTGTTAATAATTTGAAGTGACAAAAGATGCATCTCTCATGAATCCAGATACACCAAAAGAAAGCTGGAATATGTTTACTGAATGATGCTCTCAAGTAATTACATCTAGAAATGCATTTCTCTAACATCAAGATTTCTCAGAATTTTTACGGAAATTTTATGCAAAAATTGAGGGCACCAACTAATGTGTTATGGCCAAATTAGCCTTAAACAAAGTAAAAATCTGCTCTCTGACATCAAAATTGGGTTTATCCATCCAAGACCAATCTTCAGCCCCTGGGCTGCGCTGCAAAACAACAGAAGTTTCCTTTTGAGATACCGATCTATATGCTAATTATTTGCACCCTTCCTAGCCTTCTTCTTAGGGCGTGGCCTGCCTCTCTTTTTCGAAGATGCAGTAGCCAACTTATGTTTCTTGTTCCCTTGCTTTGATGAGGAGGCCAGCTTCTGTCTCTTGCCCTCCTGCTTTAGTGATGCTCTCTTTGAGTCATGGTCTTCCTCATCAGAAGGCAAGCCCTCATCTTCACCGTCGTCATCATCATCACTTAGGACAAGATCTTCCACCACATCCTCATCTGCGCCTACATCTTGCTCCTTTTCATGGCTTCGCTTTTTCGAACTCTTTTTCTCATGCTTAACTCTGCATGCCAATGTATGTTATCAGATTTACCAGACATATTGACAGAGAAAGTAGGAAGGACATTGAATAATAATAATAATTAGTAGCCCTACTTGGATTTCTTTTCAGGCAACCAGGATGAGCTGAACACAGCAGCACCTTCTTCAACATCCCCATCATCATCTTGTTCCCTCATTTCAGATAGCTTGTTGGCAAAAACAGAAGATTCTGCACCCACAAGGACACTAGCAATAGGAAAGCACAAGTATTTATAACCAAAAGTGGTACTTTCCAACATTGACAAAACTTTTTGTGCGCGTGTTGGGGGGGAGGGGGTGTGCTAAATTCTACGATGTGAAGATATTAGGAATTTTAATAGGCATCGCATGCTAAAATGTGCAGGTAAAATGCCAATTAACAAGCACTGTTCAATTGTGACACAATAAAACAAACCAGGATTCCACCATTGAATCAATCCTCCGTCGAGCCTTCAGGTGCAAGTTAGCAACAAATTTTGAAAGAGGACTGCTCCCAGATTCCTTTTCAGCCTATAGCAAAACCAAATATCGTTAGTTTCTGATAACGGACACATCAAACAAATGAAGAGAAAAAGCGAAAATGGGGCCCCAGTTCATACCTTGAGAAATGATGCTGCAGCAGGGTCACTCGGTGAGAATTCAATACCAATTCGTTTGGAGTTTGTAAAGTCGCAATTGACCTCCACCTGGCAAGAAGAAATCAAGAACCATGAAAACATCATCATTTTCCTTAATTTAATTGGTATTTACACAGCTAATTAAATGATTATATATGTGCATATTCTACAACACCTGGCGGATGAGCTCCTTTATTTCTCGTCTAAACCTATCAGCTTTGGTGGATTTGCAAAAGCTACGGAGCTGAACAACTGGGATAAAAGATAACTCGAAGAAGGCAACAGAGTAGCTCCACTGAGACAAATGTTCAGCAAGTTCCTCGATCACTGAATATATACATGCCTCCTGAAAACCACGTGTCTTCAATGTAGTCTTGTCTACCTGCAATAGAAGATTCAGGTTATTTTCCCTCCAACATGCTCAGTTTGGATGGTAAAATTATCAGAATAAATTTCACCTGTTTAACATTAAGCAAATTAACAGCTTTACCAACACCTCCAGTAGGGGGCCTATTCAATTCTTTCATTTCCAACATACTAAGCAGGAGCGAAGACACAGGAATAAAGGTACCAGTGGCTCCAGCAACACGGTTGAGCATCCTTACACAACGCAACCTCAGAGGGAAGTACCTAGCAGTTGGAACTAAACTTGCCACCCCATAAATTATTTGAGTAAGTGGGTAAGCCAAAGGTCGGAAATCATCTTCTGCATTGTAGGCACATATAACTCCAGTCCAGAGCTCAAGGCAGAATATGAACTGCCAATCATAGACCTTTTGGTATGCTTTCTGGACAAAGAAGGAAAAACACATCCATTAAACCATAATCAGTAGGAAGCAATAAACCAATATTCAGTAATAATGACTAGCAAAAAAAAAAAAAAACGCAAACACTGATGTAAATTGAATGTCTACGTGTATTTTCCCAATGCCAGAAAATATAATGTAAAGTGTAAACCTAATTCTTGTCCTTTTTTCGATTAATTCTTTTAAAATTGTTCAACAATAAGTAAATGCTGGTCCGCTGCATTTAGCTAGCAATATAAATAATTGTTGTTGGGCACTATGCATTGACAAAGTAAGATGCTGAATTTAAAAAACCTCACAAACTTATACATTCTATACTGAAAAGCTCGATTAACTCATGGACTTGCATGGTTGAAGAAGTAGCAAATCGATGTACACATACAGAAGTACCATAGATATCATTTATTCTCAAACAAAGAATTACTGTAGGATATCAAATCAAAGGATTGTAGATTTCGAACAGTGCAACATGGGCATGCAAAGCGAGCATATCATCTTTGGCTATAGATTATAGATGCTGCAGACCAAGCGACGAACAGCTGCTAGAGCTACAACCACCTTTCCATTAAGATTTTTCACTTGTGACTACAGAGCTGTAGCTACTGAGAGGTATGAAATATTTTGTCTTAATCACTAACAATTACATAACCCATCAAAGTACTGTTTTTTCCATAAATCCAACATTTAACAATATGCTTGCAAACAGAAAAAAAAATGCACATACTGGTTCCTCTTGCTAGTTCAGTATTGTTTCTTCATTAGTATTTTTAAGTATATAGATAGCCCTCTTGCTAGTTCCCTCCAGAAGAAAGCAAAATAACAAAATATTTCATGTGAACATATCTGAGGATATGACATGGAATGTCATAATTCAACACTGTCTAACAAGTAGATTTCCAGATCAGTGCTCAAGGGTATTGCCATGACTATCAATCATCACCCCCAACCCTCCATAGTCCACACCAAAAAAGAAAAAAGGTAAACAGAAGATAATTAGTATCAAGTTTCTAGTCAATGGTTTTGGGGGAAGGGGGGAAGGGATTTGGACAGCTTATAAGTAGCAAGCAGGGTGGGAGACCTAGCTAGTTGGTCCTATAGTCCAATTTCATGCAATCAAGAAGCTACCCCTAAACTTAGAAAGAGCCCAGATAGAACAGGAGGAAGGCATGGTACTCAACTTGTGAATAGTCTAGGTAGAGATGGAAGGAGGCATGGTTTGATATAAAAGGAACTGAATTCATACTTCAGGAACATTAGTAGAGCTGCATACAAATGCAGGTGCACTCATGCCTGTCCAACAAATGCAGGTCAACTCATGCCTGTCCAACACCCATGCACATGCTCACAAGCCCACCCCAAAATGTGCGAGAGAGACCGCATGTATGTTCAGCTGCAAATATAACTACAACCAAGCAAAAACTGTTATCATTTGGAAAGTTACAATCTTTCAGAGGTAAGAAAACTCATTACATCAATAAACATTATATATATATATGCATGTGAAACCAAGTGTTGGCTCAAGTCCTGTATATCTATGTTGCTTATTCAACCAACCCAGCAACAATAGTTCAAGCAAGAATAGGGAATTATTAATGGTGGAAAAATCATTGTGTCGCTCATTAATGACCATGCGGTGACTGTCATTTATTAATGGAGGAAAGGAGAGAAAATAGGACATCATTTGCAGATTTAGGAAAGGGTTGTGTTTGCAGATGGGATGGCAGAGGTGGACGGGTTTTGGAGAAGGAAAGGATGAGGGAGAATTCCTACAATAACTTTTGGAGGAAGAAAGGAGGAGAATGTGCTACTGGAGAAAGGCCGCAAAAAGGAGGGCAGCATATCTTGATGGTAGTATATTTTTGCATCCAAACAGGGACCAATACTACCTTTCTATATGTTTCCGTTATAGTGATAATGGGGCTAAAACTCACAGTCCAACTTGAATGTAGACATAAACTCTAGGTTTCTCGCTTGCAAAACAATTATGCTGAAGATCATAAACTACACAATAATTATGAGGAGAGGCTTAAGAAAATCTTGACAAAGCTCACCTCAACTTGTTTCTTCGTGCTCTTGCTGCTTTCTTGCTGCTTTTTTCCTTTCTTTTTATCTTTTACTGCCTTTGAAGAACAATAAAAAGAGCAACAGCAGAACAGCTAGAGTAAGTAATGCAGACCAAATCAAAAGCATTACGATAATATGTGAACAAAAATTAAATTGGAAATCCAAGATATAAAAAACCTAAGAGATGGATGATGGATTTAACATTACCTTATTCCCCCTTTCAGTGAGGGCACCCCGTAATATCACTGCCAGTTGACGAATGAAAATAAATGCATGTTGATATGCGGCTGGTGGGTCCAGACCATATAATTCACTGACACAATTCCCAAGGAACTGAATGTGCTGCAACTTTGATCTACTTACAGATTTGGATAGTTTGCAATTCAAAACATAAGCCTTGTATACACCCTTAAGGCATGTATCAAGACAATCAGAACCAAGACGAACACACAAGTCTCTCAGGAATAGAAATGAAACAACTGGCAGAGCACCTTTGCCAGTACCCCAACAGTGTAAGGCAACCTGTAAAATAGAAAAACAATTAGCAGTGGCATCCAGGACCAAAAGTTTCTTATTCACATACAACATTTTGAAAATTGAAACCATATGCATGCACATAAAAGGAAGACCAGACATCCTGCTTATAATTTATAGATGGCAGGAGGGCATAAACACTTATGTACCTTAACATACTTCCTCAAGATAGCAGGATAGGCAACTAAAAAGACAGCTGATGCCTTGACACGCTTTAAGGTGAATGAGATCATCTGTTCATCTGTCATTTGTGTTAATATATGAAGTGCATTACCAAGATAAAGCCTCATCAAGCTGCCATACTTCTTCCAATTTTGAGTTGTTGTCAGATCCATAATGGTCTCCTTTTTCCCACCAGAGCTAGGGGCATTCAACATCCCACGAAGAATTCCATCCATTTCATTCAGAACAAACACCATTATCTTATTAAATACATTGCTAGATATGATACTAAATTTTGGTGCTGAACCATTTTCTCCATCATCTCCATAATGGCATGCTGTCCTAAAAGCTCGCAGCAAAGATCGAACTGCTCCAAGTTTACTACCTTCTTTGACTGCTTTGCACCATGAATCAACCATTGCAGTTGTGATAACTTTGGCTTTTGGTTTCTGTTCCTTCTCACGAGTAGGCTGAGATTCCACATCCTCCTCCAAATCAGTTCCTTCACCCTCCTAAATAGCCCATTCAGCAAAAAGTTTGATTTACAGTTTCTTACACCAAGAATGTCATAAAGAAATCAATATATACTCACATCAATATCTTCATCATCAAACTCTAAAAGCTCCTTATCATGCTCCTTCAGATACTGATAGAATTCTGGATCCTGCAGGGTGAAAAATGCCATTGCAAAGTAATCAGATAACATAATCAGATGAATGCCATCAAGAATTTTTTTTGTTGATTGATAATCATTTCTCTGGAACCTCCCAGGATGTAAAATTCCATGAATGGTTAAAAAGAAAGACACTTGTTAGTAAATAAGAAACATATCTTACTGAACAATGGAGAGGGGGCAAGCAAACTCATAGAATTAGTGTTGGATATTGACAATTGCAGTTCCTTCTTTTTTTTCATTCACTTAATCAGCAAACAATGAAGGCAAAAGCCAACCTTAGGTAATACAAGCCCACATCATCCCAGATTAGCTACAAGACCAAAATTGGCTACTATGTCCTAATACTTGCAGATGCTTAGTTTTTTGTCGGTCAGTTTCCATTGTAAACGTTCTGGCTTCCAGTTGGAAGAGTAAAGTTACCTTATAAATAAATGTGATGATATGGGTTCACACAACTCATGCATGAAGCTTCAAGGCAACAGAATGTTAAAAATCATAATCTACCATTTTCTAAAGATTTATGAGAAACCATCTTTTCTAGTGTCACATATAAAATTTCAGTAATCAAAATGTGCATGATCCTATGCACAAGAAAGTATTCAATTCATGAAGAAAAATTATCAGAAACAAGCGGTGGTTAAAAGTGAATTGTGTGAGCATATAAATGAATTAGTGAACACAGCCCTTCAAAAAAAGCAGAATTTCTTTTCATTCTAGCAAATGTTTTTTATAAACAATCAAATTTAGTCCCCTTTAATTAATAAACATTTTGTCTAATTTGCAAAAATGGGAGGTGACAGAAGAGATTGTGTTAAACCAGAAGAAAGGTCTTAGGTCTAGATGAAACTTTTCATCCTAGAATGTAATTTTAAAATGCCTTGCATGTAGTGTTTTGACTTTTGAATACTGTACCTATGTTTGAACCAAATGAGCATGAAAAAAACAGTGAAAACATTTGTGTTTGATGAGCATCACTAGAAACAAGCAAGATATTCACAGTTCAAAACCATAAACTTACCAAAAACAAGAATCATGAAGAAACGAAAATTTTACAAATGAACATTCTTTAAATATTTGGGCTTAAAAAGTATTAAGGCTCTATTTTCTTTCTAAGGAACTAAAGAAGACAAAGTTAGTGCTAGGAGAATCTTCTTCTCTGATCTTTGGTGATGAAATCTAACAACGAGAGAGGGAGCGGGAAAAAATAAAATGCCACAAGTCCCATCAGACACACCTAATATCAAGTGGATAGCTGACTCACAAACACTACATCTAAGACGTTCTCCATAGTTTTCGCAGCTTAATTAAACAAAAGGAAATCATTTTTTGTGTTCTTTTTTCTTTCATTTCCTCAATCAACTGAAATAGGTTAATCCTTTACTATAGAATCTTATGTATCATATTGGTATCATTTCATCTTAAAATCAAACATATACACAATGCGCACTCAGCAAAGTACAGAGGATGTGCATCAACCAGACCTCCATGCTATACATGTCATACAAGATGGTATCATATGGAGCAATAGTTTAAACCAGAAAGCAAACTTAAAGTTTAGCCACTTGTCAGCTGCAAGGTTGAAATCTATTAAGCTGACAAATGTGGCCAATCAATATGATAGCTGGTCATAAGATATAACCCATATTAGATACATCAACAAATATTTTATGTCTTGTGACACTTGAAAGTTGAAACCTCCATGCGATTTACATAATTTGGCAATGCAACCATTCTTTGCATCTTCATTGGAAGAACATTACCAACAGTCATATTGATATGATAGGCATATCTAAATCACATATACTAAGTGATTGTTCAACAGGGTGGAGACACCATTGTCAAATTTTTAGCAAGACTCTGAATGACCCAAAATATATAGCTTCTTAATTTTGCAACCTATGATCCCCTAGATTACTAAAATGTACCTAAATCATAAAATACACCCAAGAAAACAATTCCAGCAACACGATGAAGGCATTTTGACTCGATATTCGTAGGTATTTGCACTTTAATTTCTAAAAGATATCTATGAAACATGCTTTATTTCACCGCAGATGTCAGATATAAAATTCATAACTTGATTTTATTTCGCGAAAAATGTGTGGACCCATAATATAAGACTAAAATATGCTTATACATCAACATGTTATGTGGTAACAATTTTTTCCTGTCAGCATGAGCATTTATCCAAATGTTGCTTTTCCGCATCAACAAAGTTCTCAGATAGAAATTTTTCTTGGATGCAAATAAGCAAATGAAATCTTATTATACTAGGCAGCAACATGAGAGAAGAAGGAGAGCCGCCCACCTTTTCTTTAAGTCTTTCCAACTGTTCGACATGCTCTTTAGCTTTTCTCCGCGAAAGAGAGGGACTTTCTTCTTCCTCGGCATGCTTGCTATGATCTAATCCCAAGAGACAAAATTAGAGCCAAGTTAAACGATGAGATCTTCCATTCTTGTTATTATTATTTGAAACACCAAGCAAGGAAACGATAGTTGCCGGAACAGACCTAAATCCTCGATATCCGACATGAGTCTGCTTGAATTCTACTCTCGTCGTTCTCGCAATAAGAGGCGGAAAAAACTAAAAAACAAAAAGCTTCTCGTTGCACGCAGCCGCCCTAATATCCCTCCCTAGAGGAGAGGAAACCAGTCGGGAAAGACTCGAGAGCACTTCGGCTAGGTCGATGCACATGAACCGGTTTGGGATTGGGTTTTATAGTGTTTGTAACTCGTCGAAACGGATTTGCCGGTTCAGTTGCGGTTCGACGGGGCCCCAACTCCCAGTAATTCTTCTTCCCTGTTCTCCCTATCGGCGCTCTCCTCGTCCCCGATCACAACGCGCCGCCTCCAAGAGAAGAAGCAATAGAGGTGGAGGCTCCTCGCCGGACGACGCCGGCGACCGAGAGAAGAGGTGGTTGGAGGCTCGCCGAAAAACTGTTAACAGCGAAAGGCATTTGAACATTCAAAAGTAGCAGAAACATATTTAGTAAACACTAGAGAATCATTGAAAGGATCAAATCTCGTAAAAGGCACACAAAATGAAAATATTGGAATAGCCAACAGTAACCTTGAATTAGCCATGTTAGAATTGTTATTGAGAAGATAAGATTGATAAGTAGCGGTGAAGAATATTTTTGAGAGCAACCAATCCCTAATATTATATAATGAAGGTAAGACCAAGCATAAAATATTGCACTTTTTAACTAATTTTGCATAAATGAGCATCTTAAAGTCCCAATTAGTCTATCACTAAGTCAAATGACTATTTCAAGATGAAAGAACTTATAATGAGACTTCCAGTCAATGATAATCATGATTCTCTTTTTTTTATCAATAGCTCCTATGCTGGTAAACACCCCTACACACATGGCCTTACATGCAAACAATGGCAAGACATGATTGGCTGCAAGCAGGGCATCCACAAGCAATGAATTGAGCACTGACAGCTGGCATGTTGGACATGTTAGCATCTCTTTTCCTACAAGCAATGCTAGCGAAATCCATGATGGGACAGAAACAGGGGACGATAGACGTGGCAAGTTGAGATGGCTATTATGTAAATGTCCACCTAGATAAATTAAACCCGGGAGTGATTTTTAGAATTAAAGAAACGGCCCAACAACACCTTCATCTTCCTCTGTCACGCCAACCTGCTTGTCGTTTGCAATCACTAGCCAACCTATGTCTTCTTGCCTTGCCACACCCTCTACTTTCTCCTTTCCCCCACCATCTCCTCCTTTCTATCCATCATGGCCCAAGGCCATCGTTGACAGCACCACCTCCTGGAGTTCAGCGAGGATCCCTCAACAAGGTTAGCTCCAAGCTCCACTAGACATTAATGGAGGCCCTTTCGCTCTACTCATTAACTTGCCTCGCATTGAAGGCCACCATTAATGGAGGCCCTCTTTCTCCATTCCCTTTTTGCCTGCCACATCCCTCCATCCATAGTGTTAGCATTAACGACCACCTAACCTTTGTCGCTGACATCCATGTCGTCCAAGCCTACTATGGTGCCCCACCAACACCCTGCCACCATCATACCTATCCCCTTCTCCCTTCACCTCGCCGCCATTCAGGACCAAAATCTTGCCATCACTTCTCTTTGACCCATAGTATGCCGTACTGGCACGAACCGAACGGTACAATGCGTACCGTACCAGTTTGGTACCGATATTCAATACGGGTGGTGTACCGACACTTGGTACGCCAAAAAAACTCTGTATCGTACTGTACTAATACTGTGCTAGTGTAGCACCGGTATAGAGACCTTGCTTTAACGTCTCAGTCGACACCTTCATCTTGTCCCCTTGCCTTTACTTTGCACCCTCCCTGTCCTTAGTATTCATGCTCCCTACCTTGATTTTTCTCAAGCTCTAATGCCAAACCACCAGCAACCACCACATGTCTCGCCAACCAGCATTCCCTTTTCTAGTTTTGTTGTCCTATCATTCCACAATGAGAAAGTAAATGGACTTTTTTGATCTGAGAAATATCTAGATGGGATCTAACTTGGCATGCCATGTCAACTGTCCCATGTAATCTATCCCAAATTTGGGTTTAACTATCGTTTTCCTTTTCCATTTTTGTTATCCAAGTCATATGGATCAGGGAATATGACTTAACACAAATAAGAATCATAGAGCCACATTTATGACTGAGATCACAAAGACCGAAGCCCCAGCTAAATTAAAGGCGTTTAATATCTATACTACATCATAAAATGAGAGAGGAATATGCCAAAAATATTTTTTATGTCATTAGGTTGACTAAAATATTATTAAACTTAATTAATAAAGCTTAATTGAAGATGATATCTTAAAATAGTTTATAGGGAGCATTAACGCTCTTAGTTCAGTTAAATTTATTTTTGAAAACTTTCCACCAATTTAAAATTCCAGCCAAACATCTTTCCGACAACCTCCTCATCTATTAAAGAGACTCATACATCTGCGAGATTTTAAATTTTGACAACAAAGATCTGATTTACATAATTCTTAACAAACAGCTCCCAAGAAAAGACAAGCATCTGTGAGATGTACAAATTTAAGTGACAATCTATTCATAAGCACAGTATTACTTGTTGATATGGACTTCTTTAAACATGCGTAGGACACGCCAGTTTGCTAGTATACAAATCATCCAACCGTGTTGTGCAAATAATAATTGATCAAGATACAGAATATTTTAACAAAAGCACGAGATATCAACTCAAGATCCTCACACTCTAGTCACCTTCCAGGACCGCTCTTGGCTCTGATCGATCAAATCATTCAAATTCGACCAAATAAGGGGGAAAAATACTTGATAAGCAATAAATCAATCCTACTAAAGGCTAGTATAGAAGCAATCAAAGAAAAAAACACACGAAAACAAAACGTTGAGATGCACCCTCGCCGAGGGTTATCAGAAACAAACCAGTTGTTTTCCCTGTGATCGGCCTTCACTTTTAGATTACCAAAAACAACGAAGGCTTGGAACGAGAGAACGAGAGAAAGAGAGAAAAGCGATCAGAAGCGGAGGCCGAGGGGCGGAGGCCTCGTTAAAGAATGCCTCGGGCCGCACCCCCCCCCCCCCGCCCACCTCAAAATCCGGCCCGATGGGGAAGCTCCGGAGTCCCAAATATTTCAAAACCTGATGGAAGTTCCGAGCTCTCGCTCCCCCCCCACCTCTCTCTCTCTCTCTCTTTCTCTCTCTCTTCCATCCGGGCTTGAAGCTATATGGGGCTTTACTTCCGAGCTTGGGCAAAATTCATCCGGGATCGAGCTCGAAGAGGAGGAGGAGGAGGAGAAAAATCTTACCGGTGACTGTGAGTCGGTGACCGGAGCCGCGGAGGTTGCCGTCCGGGGGAGAAGGACGCGAAGAGCCGCCGGTCGGTCGTTGAAGAGGCGACGACACCGAGAGGAGGCGGCGGCTACAGGGAAACCGGCTACAGGGAGCGGCTATCGGAAGAGGGGGGGGGGGGGGGGGCGGCTCTCAGCGAGGGGGGGGGGGTTGGGGTTTGGTGGGGGGTTTGGGGGGGGGGGGTCGCGGCGGCTCTCAGCGAGGGAAAGGGGGGGGGGGGGGGGGGTGGGGGGGGGGGGGGTGTTTAGGACTTTAGTTTTAGTTTTAGGGTTTCTTATTTTTTTTTAATATATTATATCAGTGTTTTATAGCCGAGCCGGGCCGAACCGGGCCATTTTTAAAAGTTTCCAGGTCCGGCCTGATTTTTTTTGTCGGACCGTTTTTCCTGCCCAGGCCCGACCAATGGGCCCTTTTTCAATGCCCAAGCCTGAAAAATTTCAGACCAGGCTGGACGGGCCGGGCAGGCTAGAAGGCCCGTGATTACCTCTAGTCGGGCGAGAGCTGTCTGGCTCCACGAATTTGGACGGCATAAATAGGATGGACTAATCGATGGTATTGGGTCGGATCCAGAGCCTGCTAACTCTACCCAAAACTCAAATCCGACCCGAATTTCTACTAACCCAAAACTCAAATCCAAGTTCCTTGCTACTTTCAGGCCTCCCAATCTATACTAGTCTTGACTCTTGTAATGTATGGCAATTCTTGACCTGCCTACACAAAGCTGGAACAAAATTAGCGGGCTAATTTTATGAAGTTTGATAAAGTAGTTCATGTCCTAAATAGGTTGACCCAACCAGCACATTCATTAAAAAGGTTGTATTTGGGTTTGGATTGTTGAACCTTATGATCTAGTTGGATATATTTATAGTCAAGAACTATGACTTGGATTATATATCTCATAAAAAATCTAATTATGTCAATTTAATAGTTTACTTGTGTCAAAATAGATTAACCATGTCGACTAAATAAGTTAAACATGTTAGATTGGCAAGCTAAGTGTTATCATAGATAGGTGATCGGGTCTGCTTATTTTTTTAATGAGTCATTTGGATTTTAAAATATGACATTTAATAAATGGTTTTTTTTATGAATATCCTCATATTGCATGAATACCTTTCTAAAATTAAAATTTGCATGTATACCCTCGTAAAATATTTATTTTACTATTTTACCCTTTTTATCCTTGTTTTTGTTTATGTATCCACGCCATCTAACGTCATTAAAAAATTAACAGTTTCAAATTAAAATGACTAAAATATCCTTAATGGGTAGATGTGCAAAAAGAAACAAGGCAATCGCGATGGTGGACAAAAAAGTAATTTCACAATTTTATTTTATTTTTAATTAAAATAAATATAGTTTGTATTAACGATGTTAGAAGAACCGTTATATTAAGGGCATTTGTGCAAAAACTGTGTTCTATGAGGGTACAGAAATAAATATAAATTCTAAGATGGTATTCACGGAAATTTGAATCTTTAGAGGGTATTCATGCAAAAAACCCTTTAATAAATAACCGAGGTTTGAGTTGTTAGTTTTTCTAAACTATCAAAGTTGGTCAAGACCAACCCTTCAATGCCACTGATATTCGTTACTATACCTAATTGAAGGTTTCATTGTAGTCTAGTTCAAAAGCTCTACCAGGCTCTACCCCCTCCATTGTGTTTATGCTGAATACTTTAGAGTTGGTGTCCATAATAAGGACATGTTATAGGGAGGATATATACCATTGATTATGATTTACATTGTAAAAATCATTAGGAGATAGTTTCTTGGAGGTCATTTATCTATACATCAAGCAGCCAAAACATAAAATTATTTTAATAGTTTGATATGATTTTTTTCATGATTTATCGTCTAGAAACATCTGAATCTATCAAATTTTGTTTATATATGTTTTATGATGTGTATATCATGTTCAACAATGTAGATTTCAATTTGTATTTTTTTCATGACAACCCTCCTTAAACAAAGGCTATAAACATTGTTCAAATAAATTTTGAATTATCATACGTGTACCAGAAAATTCTCCATATCACTGTGAACATAATTAATCCTTAAATAGATGGTAATGGTGAAAACCAAACACTAGGATTTTTTTTTGGCATCACATTCTATTTCCGTTTTCCTCGAAACCAAAACCATTATTTTTGAAACTAAAATCTAAAAATTGTGTGATAGTTATTTGGATTATGACGGTTGTAGTGGTAGTAATAATCCGACTCATGGTGGTAATAGTGATAGTCTCTTTATTGTTGCTTGTGATAAGATCTCTTCTGCTATGTTTCAATAGGGAAGCTTTTTCCTTAATTTAATGAAGAAAAGGAAAATATTCATTAAAGTTATTTTGATACATAAAGCATTAATGATGTTGATATATATTAATAATGACAACAATATACACAATAAAATGGGGATCTGCAAACCGGCCTTAGCTCAGAGGGTTATACACCATCCCTTCCTGTACGAGGAAGAAGTTATGCTTTTCAAATCCTTATGGTGTGGAAAACAAGCTTTACATAGCATCCTTCTCCTCAGTCCAATAATTACTGGCGAGGATCAGGCTTGCCTTTTTTCTCTGTTGCCATTTAAATGGTTGGTAAATTTTTTGAAAAGTTCAAAAACCTTTCTTTTTTCTAGTCTCCCTTATTTTTATTTTTCAAAATCCAACATGAAACTAGTGAGCGAGGGAGACTTCAAAGATTATTTGGCATGAATGCAACAAAAAATTGTAAAGACAAGCAAAACAGAATTCAGGCATTGTGTGTTACATTTTGATTGTTCCCTATTCATACAGCTGCAAGGGCCTAAACTAGAGGAAGATCAACTAATGCCTGACTTGCCACTGAACCAATTATTATCCAGTGCTCAAATGCAAGTATTTTCATCTTGACCCATGAGTTTAAGCCTCATAAAATTATTCCAAGTTTGTTCATGTTGAATCTAAATGGCACCTCTATCAGATCCAACCCATGCAGCCATTTTAATGTACCATGTTAAAAATGATTGGTGTTTTTGATATTCTGTAATAATTATTGTTATTATTTCTGCAGAAATTATATTAAAAAAACATTTCATCAGAAGAGTTCTCGTTCACTGTACCCACTGCTTCAGGTCATCATCACTGATGTTAACTACAAGACCACCTGCAAGACTTCAGAGAAGAGACCGCCATGAATATTTATACAATGATAACATGCACTGGATCTGCCAATGCTATAGAGATCATGTTTAAGCATCTGACGCAATGTTAGCATAGTATATAGAAACTCAAAGTGGATTCATTTGC
Source organism: Phoenix dactylifera (assembly GCF_009389715.1). Lineage (NCBI taxonomy): Eukaryota > Viridiplantae > Streptophyta > Magnoliopsida > Arecales > Arecaceae > Phoenix > Phoenix dactylifera. The sequence continues at coordinate 948,307 of NW_024067699.1, forward strand.
AATGTCAGCAGCAAAAACTTCCGAACACACACAGGATATCTGTATGGGGCAAAACCACCAAGGTTTAATGACTTATAAACATAAAACTGAAGGAACCTAAAAATTTAAAAAAAGGAAAATGTATTCAAAAAATGAGTATTGCAGCGACAGTATCCAGTATCCATCATTAACTATGCTTATCCATTGTCCTCTTGACAGGCAGTAGTGTCATGATTTGGGACCCATCCTGATGAGCACAAGTGAACAAAAGATGAAAAGGTGCCACAAGGTACGGGCTATACCAAGTCAGCATTCATCAACAAAGAATGATTGGGGCAAATTTTTCTCCGAGCATATAGGAAAGGAACGGCTATGAACCACTTTATAGCCTCTTCATAGTCGAAAAGGGCCCGCCGGCATGTTAAACAGGCTAAGGTATAAATAGAAATTTTAGATAAATAGAGCAGAACAAATAGAAGTCCAAAAATAAATTGCAAGGTCTTATTAACTGATTGGAAAAATAAAACCAACTTCTTTTGTTATGAAAAACATATTTCATGGAGAACATGCGGCAGATTAGCTTTCCCACATAGACATGCCCCGTTCCTAAAAGCAACTTCTTCCCCATCCAACCAGACTTGTTTTTGATTCCTATGCTTGAGGATATGCCAGCCCGGTACTGCCCCGCTACCAGGGTACAATCAGTGCCATCCGGTGGCTAATATGGATCGGCACCTTGATTTTAAATCTTGGTTACAGCAAATATCTTCATTTCCATGTATTACAAATTATAAAACATGCGCACGTACGCCACATCCAAAACAAACAGATCATGATAGCTATTCATTCTTTGACATCAAATAAATTTCAAGCCAAAGAAACCTACTCAAAAGTAGAATTGATTGAGTCACATACGATCAGATTTGAGAACCGACATAAGATCCAACTAGATGAAATTAAATCCACTGACTACCTATTTAGAAGTGAATGGCATTGATTGATAGTTCAAATTAATGGAACCCATGTCGGGCTGTATTGGGTCAAAATTGAGTCAGGTTGATATTCATTGGCCAACATGTATAGTATTCAAAAATGCAAGCCTAGCAAGAAAAAAAAATCACTTTCCTGGTTTTACAGATTTATTAAATGATGAATTCATTACTTGTTAACCGCCAGATCTCACTTTCTCCTCTGGAGCTGAGTGGGGATCGGACTCTGGACCTTTAGCAATTTAAGATGAAGGAGCAAGCTTCTCGGAAATTCAGGTGCATATCATTGGAATATGAAACCTGAAAAATTAAATAAATAAATTATTAGTCGGAAGACAAGAAATAACTAAATTTCGTTTGATCCATATTACTCCATTACATAGATCCCAGGCACAAACATGAGATGAATATTTATACCATCATTGACAGGTACTAAGAAAACAAGAGAAATATTTCTTGAGTACTGAAAAAAAAAATTGAAGGTAACTTAGTCATACTAAGAAAAAACTAGGTTACTTTTTTCTCTCTTAAATATGCAAATATGCGTGAATACCCTCACAAATTGATATTTGTGTGTGTGTGTCTTGACATATGTATATATGTATATGTGTGTGTGTGTGTGTGTGTATGCATATGTGTATATGTATATTTATATAAATAGATGTATATATGTATATATATACACTATCATAAAACACTATTTTTGCTTGAATACCCCCCAATATCAGGGTTTTGCTGGCACTGTTAGTTAAAATCAAATTTATTTAAATTAAAAATTAGTTAGAATTATGAAATTATGACCTATCCCTATAGCAGGTAATGGGTCTCACCCCTCTTGTACGAAATTGACATGATCAACCTACCACCTCTCTCTCTCTCTCACGCTCTCTTTTGCTCACTCTTCCTCTGTTAAAATCAGCAGGTCCCAAATGCGCTCCCTTCTAACTGGCAGTTCTTTGATCGTAACCTGTAGCTGTTAGAAAGGAAGGTAGGTGTGTCTCCTATCTCTACGCTTCTGCATTCCACTTCAATCAAGAGGACCGAGAAGAACCAGAGAGATCGTCCGTCGCTTCTGATTCTGCTGAAATCCCTAGTCCCCAAATTTAAATATAAGTATAGGTTGGGGGTGGTTTTATCTTTGTAAAGCCTTATGTTTCAGTAAGCAAGTTTTTGTGGGCTGTTAAAAATTTAGCATACCCATATTTGTGATAATTTAACAGAAGCTTAATTACCGCTGAGCTATCTTTGTTACCAGATCATTTTCTTTTTTTTCTCAATTCCCTTTCTCTATTTACATAGAAAATATCTGCTATTATCCACTATATTCAGTTATAATGAATAATAACAATCATTATAAAAGTTAATGTCAATTCTCAAAATAAACTTAAACCAAGGCATTTGTTTCATTCTTTTTTCTTAAATATTGTTACTCCTTTTAACATAGTAAACGATGGTCTAGGAGGGGTGTCCATTAACATAGGTTCCTAAAATTGCTAAACCGTGGCTAACATTCATTTGCATATAAACCTCATCAAGCGGCCACAAAGTCCGACAACGGGAAGCTAAAACTAGTAAGGACGGGAGAAAAACACCAAAGATCTGTTATATTCCTTTTCTCTGTTTTCATAGAGCTGTAAGTAGAAGTCAGGGGATCTCTATTTTTCTCGCCTGAGTTGTGTCCAAAGTCTACAGCTAACAATTTTTCAGCATTATTGTATGTTGCTAATGGTAACTCTAAATATTTAAAGAGAAAGATTTTCCTGACCTGGCGAAATTTGTGCTCTTTGATCAACACGGCAAATCCACTGAAAGCTGCTCTAAGTCCATAAAGCTGTGGAATTATCAGCTCTTGGTCATGTTGGTCCTCAACTAAAAGGACGATGCAGCATAACACTCCATTAGTGACCTCAGCGTCCACGAAGAAATCGCCTGCATAAAAAATGTTTTGGATTAAGAAAGTAAGTAGCATAATGAATAGGGCTATGAAGACAATTGTCCCATATGAATATTTTGCTTCCTCACCTCCTGGATTCGTTGTTATTTCTTCCTTAGCAGCATCATCACCTTGATTGATCTGACACAAGACATCAAGAAGTGGATTTGTGACCTTTAATAATATCAGTAGTAGCAGCCCAAAACAAGGGATCTTTTACTAATTCAGCAGTATATTTGCCCTTAGTTCTAGAAGCCCAATATGTTGCTTGCAGCCAGCGTCTAATTCTTATTTTTTAGTGCAACACCTTATAGAGAAGTGTTGGGAATACACAATTTTGATTGGTATTTCTTGGAGATCTTTTTTAGCTAAAGATAATTCAGCACATTTTTTGTCAATTTCAAGGACAAGACTTAATTGTTCAAAATTTTGTCATGACTTTCTGAGTTTCTGTCTATTGCCAGAACTTAGTCAAATTGTTGGTGAAGGAAATACTTTTCGTATGAGGAGATTTTTTTCATCTAGAATTGCATTCTAAATGGCTGTGTATATGCTAGTAATGCTTGTAATACCTCTAAAGAAGTTCAATTTCAATTGCTTGACCCTGATTGCATCTAAACCAGCAATTTTTATGTATAAGAAGTGTTTCCTCAATATTTATTAATGAAGCTGGAAAGCAAGATAATGTAGAACAGAATTATGACTTACTTGTAACAGGTATGCCCTTGGTGGAATCATACTAGGTTTGAGTAGTTACATGCAAGTTGCTTAATCATGAGATAAAAATCAGATACGGAAAATTAGCCTTAAAGGATATGATGGAAAACATAAACATGATTGAAACAAGAAGTAATTCCATTATTATATCATCTCGGTATACAAATATAGAACGACCATGATGATTTCAAGGGACGCAAGAAAAGGCAGATATCTAAATGCTTGATGAAGTAGGTGTGTTAGAGCCAAAACAGGGACAAAATATGGCAAAAGACTTAAGGAGATTAACCAAATCAATGCTAGCTGACGGAGGGGATGATGAGGAAGCATGAATTCAAGAAGTCACCCAAGTGCATGGATGAAGGAGCTAAAAATAGAAATTATGGCATGCCTTCACGATCGGAAGAAACTTGCAGCCACCATCTCTGGCCTCGTCTACCATCAGCACCATGGGGACTGATACAAACTGGAGATCTGCTGTCAAATAACTTAGCTTATAAGTGGATGGCACTATTGATACTATCCTTAGTTTCTTGCCACATCTTCGATACTTAGATGTTTTGAATAGTTACAATGGGCTGATCTTCAGCAAGTCATGGGACACCAACTCTAAGGAATCCTACCATGTCCGCAACCAGGCAACGAAGAAATGCAAATTGGAACTAGAGTGGGTCAAGGCTAAGGTAGATCAGAATTTATCAACTAATTGCAATAATAGTTACATAAACGGCATAATATCATGATACTCAAATAAATGATGCAAATTAAGCACCACCAATAGGAAAAGGCCAGAATTTACCTATACAAATTGAGACAAGCTGGGATCGAACTATGGACCTCATCTTTGTTGCGACCCAAAATAGAGCAGACAGAAGCATCTGGGGGTTTGCCTTTCCAGAAAACAGTTCTTTTGATTGTCAAGAATTTTCTCAAACGAATACATGCTTTTAAGTATTCCTCACGCATGATGTTTCAATCTTGAAATCAATATCTGAAATATTGAGGAACAAAAATTAGATGATGTTCGCACTTGATGACTTGTACACGTTTATCGCAAGGAATAAATACCCAAGAACATTGACATCACATGTACCGGCCAGTCCAGAAAATTAGTGGTAAAGCATGGTTAAGCTGCCAATTTAGACATTCTTTCTTGATGCATAAGTAACAAAGAATTCTGTCAGTTTTGCAGCCAAAGTAAAGCACCACTCGTTGCAAAAATTATCGAACAATATGTGGTGGGGATCATGATGACCTTCATAGTATCTAAACCTCACCCTTTGCACCTACTTTTGGGTACAAGATTGGACTTATTCTCAAACGTAAGTTAAAAAGCATATAGGGCAAGAAAAGTTTCTCCCGTATAACAAATTTTATTATGAAAGACTAACAGAAACTCAGATATGGATGAAAAAGGTCGTAAGCAAATAATATTTTTCATAAATAAGGATCATGAATTCATGATATTAATTCGATATAACGACAGAGTATGAAATGCATATAATTATGAAACTGTCGACAGAAAGAAGCATTTGAACATATGCAAGAACTAATGTTGGTGGTTTAAATGTATAAGAATGACTAGGACCACTTCTAGTAAAGGAGAAATCTTAATTGCCAAAAACAAAAGATAGTGTGGGAGCGAGTACATGTGCAGGTGTGGGAGAGTGGATATTACAAAAACAGTAAGAAAGCTCTCAGAAAGCAGAACTAGGTTCGAGATTCTAAATGGTCTCCAGAGTGGGGTATGTCACAATAGACAAAAGTTTCCTACTAATACAGGACAAGCAAAACAAACAAATTGGAAGAATAGCCAAAAGTAACCTAGATTTTGCTATGCTAGAATTTCCATTAGGAAGAAGCAAATTATAACTAATGGCAAAGAATATTAAGGAAACAGGAAATCGCTGTTATATACAATGAAGGCATAGCAAGCATGCATTTTTGCTCTTCGTACTAATTTTTAAACTAGGAAGCATCTGAAAGTCAAAATGAATCAAGACCACAAAAATTTATAAGCAAACACTAGAAAAATGCCATATAGATTGATAAAAGATGACAGTTGAAAATATATATATTATCAGCTACGGCACCTTGGTTCCAAAAATATTGAAATTCTTATGAAGGAAGAATGCAAAAATCATACGTGCTAACTGAACTTCTAGATCAAAAATGGTAGGACTCGTTCAATCAATAACATTAAAAAACTAAATGCGCTTAGTTCTCATAGACTAGAGGCAACATTATAGGAAAGCACCTAAAACAATCATGACCCTGATAAGTTCTTGAATGGCATAATTCATATATTGAAATGAATTAAACAAAACAGAAGACATGGTAGAAAACATGACCAAGGCAAACTAGTATGTGCTTATAATAAATATTATTTAAAAGCAAGGTTTTACATCTTGGTGCCGGGTGTAAAACCAATACATTGTAGTTAAGGAACGATTTGTTGCCGGTAAAAATGCTAAATCAGCACAACACCCATACCACGTGTCCGTACAGTCCTGTATCAAGCCTTCATACTATATATAGATTCTCCACCAATATGGCACAGTATATTTCTGGTACAAATTGGTACAATCCAATATGTAAAATCATGCTTGAAAGAAGGTCGGCTTATATACTTAAGTAACTACATGCTAAAGATTCAGGCTTTCAGGTTAATAAGGAAATAATAATAGAAAAGTTATACTTGTAGACTTGAAAAGTTAATAGACATATTGCAAGCTCATTAACTGATGCTTTATAAGTAGAAATGTGGAGAAAAAGCTCAAATTGAACAAATTACATACCATTTATACTTAAGAAAACAGCATATATCTTGTGATTAAAAGAATAAGACAGATAAAGTGTCATCCATCAAAGGATATTTAATTACTAATGCAGGAATTGTAACCTGAATATTTTTTTTGAATGTATAAAAAAGAAAAATCTAACGGAAATACCCCAGCAGTTAAAAAAATATAAAAAGATAAAACAAGAGACCCATTAGTTTAGTTGCTGAACAGAAGCAATTGAGGAACAAAGTTGCAAACCGATTACTTCATTAAATACGACTTTTTCTGTTATTCCCCTGGAGTTGTTGGAATTACTTATCTTGGTTGCACTGACCAAAGTTTGACAAAGACTTTGAAAACCTCCATTAATCTATCCTTTCTTTTTGATGCATGCCCTTGAGACTCGATGGAAAAATATATCAGGATGACTATGTATTATATTACAAAATGTTGGGTATTAAAGAAAGCCAAGTACTCTAATCCCCCCAACACCGCCACCAAAAAAAGGGGAAAATAACAAGCACAAAAACATAACCTTGGCAGATCTGACAAACAACAGCAGATGTTAGTCAAGTTTAGAAATGACATACAATTAACGAATACACCTGAGCAAACGAAAAGTTAAGCCAAATCGATGGCGACAAAATGGAGAATTGATCGAGAAAACATGATCATGCACAACAAAAATGTGCTGCCCCAAATGAGAATAAAAGCTCAGATTTGTCAAAGGGCCAAGAAAGACGAGAAGACTAAACAACATGGATAACAATTGTATGAACAAATTCAGGAAATCTTGTGGTGACAGCATATGCAGCCTTTAAAAAGAGTCATTTATAAAGGACTCGTTGTGTTGACTCCATTCAACGTGAAAAGATTTGCTGGTCATGGTTCTGAATTCAACCAGATTAAAATCTGATATGCGCTATAGCTATGAAGTTCGCCGATCAGAAAGCTACATCTATTGCATAAGATATCATGAAGACTGGCGCAGATCGGCAAAAATCAGAAAAAGCTAGATTGAAGGCTCTCGAGATCGAATAAAAAAATCGTCGGCAAACTAAAATTTGATCAACATACAAAACATCACAAGAACAGCAGTAAAGATTAGCACAAGAACGAATAAAAATCAAACCGTGAGCTAATAGGAACACCAAAAGAAGAGACAAGAGAAAACGATCAGAGTTTTATTTCCTCACCGAGAGTTTTCACAAAGCAAAACTGTTTCTCCCAAGATTAGTTTATGGTTTGAGAGAGATAGAGAGAGAGAGAGAGAGACAGCGGCGACGGAACAACGCTAGGGTGGGTTTGAGCAGCAGACTGCTCGCAGACTGAAACTGTGGCAGGCGAGAAATGGAACCCTCTATATAAGCGGCGTCAGCAGGTGGCTCCGATTGGGTTTGATCCGTCCAAACCCAAACTCAAGCCCAATGCCCAATATTAGATCCAAAAAATATTTGCAAATCGATCAATTTTTTAGAAATAATTTGATATTTTATAAACTATTTACAAAATCTTAAACTACTTTTTTTTTTAACTTATTGATGTACCAAAAACGTTATTCAATGAACTATGAGCTGCGGAAAATTATAATGATGCTTGAAAATGGTAAAAAATATTGTTTAAGTCATAAGTTTTAAAAATATAAAGTTAAGTTTGGCTTCAAGTAGTCAAATCATAAGTCACGGAAAAAAAATATTGAAACAAAAATGTGTTGCCATTTGATTTTTATAATTAAAAAAATTGTAACTCTTATATGATATATATATATATATATATATATTTATAATAAATTATCAATGAGAATGAAAATGCTCTATTATTTTTATGATTCTTTTAGATCTAAATTTTTTTGAATGGGATTAACTTCTTTCTCTCACTCTTATTCTCCTTATGTCTTGCTTTTCCTTGCGAACCCCTCTCAAGTTGAGATCTGAACTCTCCCTCCCTCTGCAGCCCCATGCCCACATAAACCCTAGCCTTCATTTCCTCTTTCTGCCCAACAATGCAACAATTGAATCAGCTGGATATGAGCAATAAAGATTTCGACGCTTTCGACAATCCACTATTCCATGGTTCATTCAAGGGGTTGAGATATCTCAGCCTCTTGAATGTAAATCCCATTGGAACTTTAAATTTATCAACTTAGCAAGCTCTCTAGCTTACAATGTCTTAATCTTCATGGTAGTGCACTTGCTCTTGACAATGCATGTTGGCTTTCTCATCTCACTTATTTGCAACAACTTGACATTTGACAATTGGACATGCTAAACATGCCCCATTCAATAAAGAAGATATATAGTTGTGAATTTTGTAGCTTCGCCTTCTCTGTCCCACATGTTAACTTCACATCTCTTTCACTTCTTCATCTTCCCTCTACCTCAACCAAATCTGCATTACCCAGTTGGTTATTTAAAGTTCAACTGAGTTTCAAGATCTCATTCCTACTATTGTATGGAACTTGGCCTCTCTTGAGATCCTCGAACTAGCTTATACTTCTAGCCTTGAAGCAAGGATACCACAAATTTAGAGCACTCTCCACAGCTTATGAAACTGGATTTATCTACATCAACATTAATTTCATGTTAGATGAAATTTTAGAGGATCATATTCAAGTTGTGTACGTGGCAAGTAGTTTAGAGGAACTGAACTTGCATTATGCTTCTTCTCTTAGTGCAAAGTTGCTAGCTTGGATAGGAGAACTTACGAATCTCACAGCGCTTGATCTTTTAAATAACCTCAACTTGATCTTCTTCTTGAAAATTTGGGACAAATATCTCAGCAGGTTGGTTTGGATCTCTCTCACAACACTTCGTTGGGTCAGCTGAAGGAAGAACATTTTGCCAACCTCACAAGTTTAGACAACTTGGACGTAAGATTCATTCCTTGGTTTTTAATAGGAGCTATAACTGTGTTCCTCCATTTCCACTCATGAATATTGGGAAGAGATCTTGCCTATTAGGACCAAAAATCTCTATATGGTTCCATAATCAAGGATGCTTATTTTATCTATATTTATCCAATGCACGGAGTTACTAAATAGTTATGGAACCTAGCACCTCTTTTGTTTCTAGATTTCTCCCACGATTTGATCATTTGTATGATGCCGTAATTTTCATCAAATATAAAAGAGTCGAATCTCTCAAATCCTTCATTTTTTTGCACTTGTTCCTCCTGATATTGGTTACATATTTCCTAATTTAACCTTTGGATATGAACATAAATAAAATAAATGATATGTCATTAGAGAATCTCCTCTTGATGTTTTAAATAATAATTTATCAATGACACTTCCTATTTGGCAGAAGCATTCTCCAAATCTAAGTGTTCGTTTGTTATCCTATAATGATTCAACTGTTAACCCATAATGACTTTTTTAGAGGTATTCTTGGATAGATTTGCCACTCCGGATGGTAATTACTCCTCTTGAGCAAACAACTAACTCCAAAAGCTTAAGCTTATAGGAAAAGGGTCAATAATGTATACGAGGCTTAAAGCTCCTCCTAACGTGTAACCCGGACTATTCATGTGAGGGATCTCAATGATTGAAACGAGTTAAGAAACAATAACTTGGATAATTGAAATAAATAATTAGCAGAGAGGGAATTTGAACTTGCAACCTCGAGTAAACTTGAGCTCCGAGGCCATGTTAAGTAACCAATTAATTCCAAAAATTTAAGCTTGTATGGAAAGTCCCATGCAAAAGAGAAGCATCGTCGCACGCCCTCCCGTGTGTCGCCACCACCGCTCGAACTGCCGTTTGTGGCCGGAACTGAAGGATAAAGATCGTCCCATGCAGCTCCATCGCCGCCCATGTGTTGCTGTCCGCTGCCTCATCGCGCCGCCGTCTGCGTCCGCCTACCCATGCATCGCCGTCCGCGTGCAAGGAGAGGAGGAGTTTCTATTGAGTCGAAACAGGTCATATTTTTTATTTTGCTCCCTCTTTTCTGTTTGCAAAAAATAAAGATGGCAGGGGTTTCTTCTATAAAGTTTAATGTGATAAAGTTCGAGAGAACTGAGAATTTCGGGCTATGGCAGAGGAGGGTAAAGGATCTATTAGTATCATAGGGGATGGTGGAGGCCCTATACGGAAAGAAATTAGATGATATGGGTGATGCAGAGTTGAAAAAATTGGAAATAGAACAATTAGAGTAGCATCGTGCTCTTAGAAAATAGATCAAGGTTCAATTTGGGACTGCCACGCATAAGATAAAGGGTATTCTTGACTCTGTTCATACAGATTTTGGGGACCAGTTAGAGTAGTATCACGGGGTGGACATACGTATTTCGTAACTTTTATTGATAATTTAATAAGAAAGGTTTGGGTGTACTTCATGCAATACAAGTCAAAAACATTTTCCAAGTTCAAGTTGTGGAAAGCTGAAATAGAAGACCAGACAGGGAGAAAAATCAAATATCTCAGGTTAGACAACGGGACTTAGTACACAGATTCAAAGTTCATTGAGTTTTGTGAGCAGCATGGGACTAAGAGACACTTCACAATATGCAAGACACCACAGCAGAACGGTGTAGCGGAAATGACGAACAGGACTATTGCAGAAAGAGTACGGTATCTCAGATTAAATGCAGGGCTTGCAAAGAACTTCTAGGCGAAGGCAGTGAGTATGACATGCTTCTTGATTAACAGGTCGCTTAAAGCAACACTAGATGGTAAGGTTGCAGAGAAGGTACACACAGGTAATGAGGTAGACTACTCAGATTTCAGAGTGTATGGATGTCTAGCATACATACACATTTCTAGTGAGGAGAGGTCAAAGCTAGACCCAAAGTCGAGATAGTGTATCTTTTTAGAGTATCAGAAAGGAGTGAAAGAGTATAAGCTTTGACATCCAAAGACAAACAAGGTGATCAGCAGAGATGTGATTTTTGATGAGAAAGCCATTTTGAAGAGTACTCAGAAAAAAGAGAAGCATGTGCCAGAAAATTGCAGCAGTAATAAGCAGGTGATGCAGGTGGAGTCAGAGAGTTCTATCAAGAAAAACAATGCTCAGAATATAGAGACTTCTACCTCAACAGATCAAGAGCATCACAATATAGTTACAGACAGACCCAAGCGCGCTATCAAGCCACCAACCAGATATGGTTTCAAAGATTTTGTTTTCTATACATTAATCACTAGCAGTGGAGATCCTACTATTTTTTAGGAGACAGTACACAGCTAGAAGAAGAGCAGATGGATGGTGCTATGATGGAGGAGATAGAATCTTTAAATAAAAATCAGACATGGGAGTTGGTGGAGCTTCTGGAGGGGAAAAGAGCGATAGGATGCAAATGGGTGTTCAAAAAAAAGGAAGCAGTATCAGAAAAAGAAGAAGAAAAGTTCAAGGCACATTTGGTAGCACAGAGATACTCATAAAGAGCTAGGATTGATTATGATGAGATTTTTTTCTCAGTGGCTAGACACACTTTCATCAGGGCAGTGTTGGCATTAGTCGTACATTACGACATGGATTTGGAGCAGATGAATGTGAAGACAACTTTTCTTCATAGTGAGTTGGAGGAGCAGATTTACATGTAGCAGCTAGAAGGATTTTCTAAATCTGGACAAGAGCACTTAGTCTGTAAATCAAGGAAGTCACTTTACGGGTTGAAGTAGTCTCCAAGGTAATGGTACAAGTGTTTTAACTCCTATATGATTCGGATTGGCTATACAAGATATAAGTATGACTGCTGTGTTTATGTGAAAAGTATGAATGAAGAGTATGAATGAAGTCAACAAGTTGAAGACTTTGTTGAGTAGAGAGTTTGACATGAAGGATTTGGGTATGGCCAAGAAGATTCTTGGGATGGAGATTCGCAGGGACAGAGATTCCAAAAAATTTTGGTATCTTAGAGTAATTATGTACTGAAGGTGTTGGAAAGGTTCAGCATGGATAATGCGAAGCCAGTGAGCATTTCTTTAGCGAATCACTTCAGATTGTCTATCTCATAGTGCTCGGAGACAGAGAAAAAAATTGAAGTCATGTCAGAGGTTTTATATGCTAGTGCAGTAGAATGTCTCATGTATGCTATGGTTTGTACTAGGCCAAATTTAGCGCATGCAGTTAGTGCAATAAGCAAGTTTACGGTGAATATAGAGAGACAACATTGGGATGCAGTCAAGTAAATTTTCAGATACTTGAGGGGTACTACAGACTATGGTATCATGTTTGTCAGACATCATAATGATCCTTCAATCATAGGGTATGTTGATGCAGATTATGTAGGAGACTTGGATGGTTGGAGGTCGACTACAGGCTATGTATTCACTCTTACAAGAAGGCCTATCAGTTGGAGGTCCATGATTCAGTCTCTAGTTGCACTATCTACGACTGAGTTAGAGTATACGACAATAGCTGAGCCTGCTAAGGAAGCATTGTAGATGACAGGATTAGTCAAGGAACTTGGTTTTTAGCAAGGTGGAGTTCAGTTGCATTATGACAATCGGAGTGCGATCTATTTAGCGAAGAACTAGATGTATCATGCGAGAACCAAGCACATAAATATAAGGTATCACAAGATTAGGAAGTTCGTTACTTCTGGTGACATATTGCTTGAGAAAGTTCACACTTTTGAAAATGCAGCAGACATGTTGACAAAATCCGTTACTGCAGAAAGGTTAAAGCATTGCTTGGACTTGATTAACATCTTTAGATGTTAGAGAGGAGGTGTTCCAACTCATCGGCATCAGATGGTGTCCCAGGTTATTTTTTCTCCGAAGAGGTGAATATTCGCCAAGGTGAAGATTGTTAGAGTAAGTAGCTCATATTGAGTGGTACACTGATATTCTTATTTGAGTAGTACACTGATATTCAAACGGAATAGAGCAAAGTGACGACATATGCTTATCTCTGGGGCAATTATGTAGTATTTTATTTTATCAGGGATGCTAATAGGGGTTGGAACTCTAAGGCTAAAGTTTAACTATAAATATTTTGTAACCCTTGTTATTTTGAGAGATTGTGAAATTACAGCCGTTTCGCTCTCGTGGACGTAGGCACGTTGCCGAACGACATAAAATCCCTATGTTGATTTTCTCTTCCTCTTTCTCTCTCAATTTCTTTGTTCTGTTCGTCGTTTGGATTCTATGATTTTGCGCAACACATGGCAAATTGCTGTGAAGATTGAGGAATAGGGAATGTTCATCTTGCGTTTCCATAAGTGGCAGTGCTTATTATCATTGGCCACAACCATAGGAGTTCAAAATTTTAATCATCTTCAATGATGTTAGCCTTTTGGAAAGCACTGCAATGGAAATAAGATGGAGGCTCATGGGGCATTCTCCATCCACAAATTTTATTGGTCTTTGAACAATCATGGAAAGGTTGTGCACCTCTTAATTGAAGATTTTTATATGAATTTTGACAAAAGAATGAATTACTTACAATTGATAATTTGAGACCCATAAGTTGGGAAGGTGGACAGAGTGCTCTTTGCAATCAGCATCTTGAAACTGCCAATTATTTATCTTTGCATTATAGATTGGTTTGCTTTATTTGAATTGCTTTAAAATTTAAATTCAAAGTCAAAGGTCAGCCACCTTTAGTTGGATCATTATGGCACAGGAAAATAGTTCCATGTTGAAGAGAACATATTAGGATTTTCATGCCTTTGCCTCCTGCTAGGTGGTTTGTTTGGAAAGAAATGTTAAACTAATGACGCACAAGTTGTACCATTTCGCAATTGATGCAACCACAATCTCTTTGTAAGTGCCTCGTCCAACCCCCATAACCACAGTACCAGATCAAGAGGGATGTTGTCAGATATCATACAAATCTCCTAGAATAAAATTAGGTTGGTATAGAAGTGACATTGTAAATGACATTTTCATAAGTTTTATACCAAAAGGGTGATATAGTTTAGGCATCCCAGGAAATACAAGCTGAAAAGAAAATACAACAATTATTTGATTATAAGATCCATGTATGACATTATCTGAAGTACTTGCAGTTCACTAATTAGTATGTAGCACTTAAATTCTAGTAATACATACTAGAAATGAATAACACAAGATTCCCTAATTTGATATCATGGTTAGTTGGTTACACAATAATATGTGATACAAAAGAATCTAAGAACTTGCTTTACTCAGTACTCACCAACTCAAACTTCATTATCCTACTCTTCTTCTTCATCATCTTCTTCAACTTTCTCCAAATCTTCTTCCAGTGCTTCTTCTTTTTCTCCTTCCTCCTCCTCCTCCTTGTCATCAACAATAAAACCTCCTAAAGTCTCATCTTTCTCATCCTCTTCAATATCTTCATCTTTTTGAGCTTTGACATCCTTCAGCAATGCAGGATGCCTTTTTTTGGCATCTTTAGATCTGGTATGGTAGCTAGGTCGCTTAGAACTTCCAAATTTTGCAACCAATACCTTCTCTTCCTCACTCTCCCCGCTCCAATTTTCGTCCTCGCTGCCTCCGTCTCTCTTCTTCTTTCTCCTCCTAACCTTCCCCCTTGGGCAAGTTGCTTCATCAGTAAGTTCATCGTCATCACTATCCCCTCCTGGATCCTCGAGGAACCAATTCCAATCTCCAATGGGACGAATCTTTTGCTTCGGGTAATTATCGAATTCATGACCTCTCGCCAAGAATCCAAACTCTGCAACATCGAATCGTGGAATTAAAATTGGCGATTCTAATCACAAGCATTCTCCTGGAACTCATAAGGCTGGATATCAGATGGGAACCAGCGGGATAAACCCAATTCGATTGAAAATTTGAGATTAAATTGATACAAAACATATTGAAAAAAAAAAAAAACAAATACTTGAACAAATAAGCAATCTAACCTCTCACGGGGTCGATCTGGGAAACGTCCAAGGAGGCCAGTTCTAGTTCCAGTCCTCCATTAGTTTCTTCTTCATCTCCTTCGCCTCCAGGCGCCTCCGCCCTCGCCGTCCTCTCCTTCTCCTTTCTCCTCTCTAGAGTCCTCCTCTCCCTCCTCTCCACCGCATCCAAGACTCTCTTCTCCACCTCCGGCGCCTCCCCACTTCCTTCGTTCCTCCTAAGAACGAAGAAAGAAGGGTTCTTTAGGGATAAGGAGAACCGGTCCCCAGCTCGGAGCTCGCCCTTCTCTGAATTACGGTAAACCCTTTTGTCCCCGCCGCCGTTGCGACAGACCAAGATGGGGTTCTTCCCGGTTACTTCGAAAGAAACCCTGAAATCCCCACCGGAGTCGTCGCACCCAGCATCGTCTCCGGTGGGGCCTAGGAGGCACAGGGAGAGGTGGCGGCGGGAGACGGTCCGGTCAGCAGCGGAGGGCCCAAACCCTAACTTCGCTCCTCTTCCGACCTCGGTCTTCGAACCCCTCTCGATGCGGATTCTCGTACCGTCCTCGGCCTCGAGTTCCATGGCATCTACGAAGAGAAGAAAAGCTCAAGAAAAAAATTGCATTTTTGGGTTTGTATCGGAAGAAAAGGGTAGGAGGAACAGAGAAGAAGAAGGAAGCGGAAGGAGGGAGCAGTTCCAGGAATTTTTTAAAAACACAAAAAGAATAATATAAAAATGCGTGACTCTTATTTATTTATTTATTTATTTATTTATTTTTGGCTTAAGCGGTAGGTCGTACCAATGCATCCAATAATATCCGAAAACAAAATACCTTAAAATGCACAAGGCAATTTTTCATCTCCTATTACCGAAAGAACTGGCCACATAAGCGCCACCCAGTCCGCAGCTCAATTAGCTTTTCAGAAAACATACTTGGCTTGAAAAACCCCTCTATCTCTCAACATTACCCAAATATTTTGGAGCAATGGTGGTCGCTGTTGCCTCATATATTTAATATTCGACCTGAACAATTATTTGGTAGATAAATATTATAAAAAATTAACACCACATTTTTAATTATGAAAACTCGTCATCGGTCGCTACCAATTAGAAAAAGATCGTCTACAAACAATAAATTTGTTATAGACAGGCTATTTGTATATCATGAATGGAGGGATATAAAAAAGGCTTTGGAGCATATAATGAACGAATAAGGAGATAGAGGGCACCCTTATCTCAGACCTTTCAAAAGATGAGAGAGTCATTTAGATATACTATTGATTGAATTAAGGTTGCAAACCTCATGACTCGGACTCGACTCACTCTCTATTAATTTTTCGACTCGAACATGACACATTGGCATCTCGGATGAATCATGTATTATATATAAGACATGTTTCTATAAATCACTAAAACACATTTGATTAAGCTAAAGATCTATAACTAATATGAATTTAATTTATTCTAAAATTCTACAAATATGAAAATTATATAGATATTGTAGTTTCAATAATAGTAACTAAATGCAAAATCAAGTGGAAGAATAGTATTATACTATTATCAAATGGTCTTCTAACATTCCAAGTAATTAAAAATCATGTCCAAGTTATTTAATCTAGAAAATATGCAAACTTCAAATTAAAAAAAACACTCATCGCTTGACCTAGCTCATCAAGGACTCAATCTAACTTAGCCGATCTTACAGAAACAAAAATTAAGAATCTGAATCGATCAATTTTTTTTGACTCATTGATTTAATCAAGTCATCAAAGACTCGTTCGGATTTTGCTTGTCTTTTCGTAGTAGCCTAGTCATCTTGACTTTTGACTTGGTTATCTTAATTTTTAACTCGACTTACTAAGTCACAAATTGACTTACCGAGTTTTGCAACCTTGGATTAGATTAAAAAATGAAGAAGAAGAAGAAATGCACTAAAATGAATTTCTTGAAGTGAGTAGAGAGGCTCAACTACAAAACTTTGAGTCAAGCTAGGGCCACTGTTCCCTATTATAAGCTTTGACCATATCCAAGTTCAATTGCTAAAAAATCTACTTTTGACTTGAGTCACGGAATATGAATAAGTTCATAAGCAAAGGTCAATTAGTTCAGCTCCAAATTTTATTTTTTCATAATATACTTTATTAATGTATTAAATTATAATCGTGCGCAAACACCTCATTGGAGGAGAAAAGACACATCATGATTACAAGTAGAGATTGTTTTTTACATGGAGAGTATTCTAGATAAAGAAAAAGTAATATGAAAATCTCTTCACTTTTCTATACATATTAAACATATAGGAGAGAGAAAACTCTCCCATCCAGAATTCAAAAAAATTCTAAAAAAACATAAAAAAATCAACCATGCGATGTCATTATAGGTGAATAACTGTAAACTACAATTATGCAACATCATCCTTAAATTTGGACTATATTCCTAGATAAGTATTATGCTAAAACCTTAAGAAACTTGTTGAATCTTCTAGCTTCCTGAACATTTACACTGCAAAAATAAGATAAACATAAAAAATATCATTAAATTTCTTAAAAAACAAGCTCCTTTTGATATCCTTAACAGATTTGTTGGTACCAAATTGTCCCAAAATTTTTCAGTTTCTTTTTCCTTCCTTTTACACATTATTGTATACCAAATTACCATAGAGAGGTTGTCAAAGTAGTTGATTTTGTTCCCAATCCTAATTAGATTTTTTTCTTTTGCACATGTTCCATTCTCTTTTTCTTTTCTTTCCCTTTTTGGGCTATTATAAAAAGTTTGAATGCAAATGCACTCTACCTAAAAATATAAGATAATATGAATAACTTAATAATTCAAGCTATCTGATAGGTTTCCATGCGCTTTGAAATTGAATTTGAAAAGAGTCTAGTTGTCGAGAAAACCAATTTTGAAATTGATATCTTTTCTTTTCCCACATGGGGGAGCTGCATGCATGGAAAGCTGAATATGTTACCAAATTTTTGTATGTTATGCATGACAAACAAAGGGAAAGGGAGAAGAGATCTGAAGCCCATTTGAAGGTCACTTATCGTTACATTTATGTTTTTAATTCTCTATATTTTTCTTTAATTTGGACTAGAAATTGTTGAACGTTTATCATCACTTAAATCACTTGCTACACCAAGAATTTTCACACAAAGCTAGAGTCTACATAATGTAATAAGATCTAAATGCTCTCCTCCTTTAGTTACACGTATAGATGATTCGATTGCCTGGGTAGTTTCTCGTAACTATTCTATTTCTTGCCTTCATAAGTCTAGTAGGGTCGGTAACACATGCTATGATGTTTCAAAAAAAATTGCATCATGGTTGTTTTCATTTCATACATACAAATGAGGTGTAACAAAGAAAAATTAGCTCACATGTCTCGCGCTAATAAAATCATTTCTTCATTGGGAAGGATTATGAAAGTCTATAGGAAACCACTCCATATTTTCATTTATTGACATTTTTTCTATAATAGTAAATGATAGCTTAGCTATGTTCTTGACATTCTAGGGTCTAAAAGGATTTTCTTTCATTCATTTGACTTTCCGTGCAAATGTTTCCCTTGCTTTTAGTAATGGTAGACTAAAAGTTTTAGCTTAAATTAGTCAAGCAAAAAGGAAAGTGGAAGACTAGTCTATTTCTACTTATTCTTGAGATGAATTCTTTTGACTTCTCGCTAGACAAGCCACTTTCTACCTCTCCTCAGATAACTAAGACAAGGACTATACATATATTACTCTTATGAAAATTAGACAGTTTAAATATTAACTTATTCCGAACCATGAGAGAGAGAGAGAGAGATTCAACTCAACCCTTCAAATTTTCTTTCTAAAATAGCGAAAATAAACCTCTACCATCCCATGCAAAGCAATTCAACTTGATCCAATCCACCATGTCTCTCTAGTATTTAGTATATCAATAAACCTCCTTATCTGTTTTTGTCTCTTTGAAACATCTCTCATGCTACATTTGTTGGTTCTCCTTGTTATTATCATTCTTGTAAAATCATTTTTATAAATTTGTAACAGAATTCACCTTCCAAATCTACCTAGCACTTCTATGTGTTACCTCTCCTTTGCCATTCATTTGCGGTCCTTTGAATCTCCAACTACATGCCACTTCTTGAATTCTTCCAAGGCTTGACTCCCAATTACCTTAATCTAAGAGCGGTTACTGTATTTTCTGACCTTCCACAGTCCTCCAACCATGAACTTGAACTTCCGAGAGATTCCAAAGTTCGAAGAAGCATTGCAAATTTTGGCATTACAGAAACTCCAACCCTTTGTTTCTTCTTGTTCTAAGAGAACACATTTCTCTTCTTTTTGGATTGTTCATCATATGCTAATCCCGAAGAGGGAAATAAAAGAAATAGGTCTATTGATGCAAGGGATTCACTTCGAATGGCAAAGAGGCAGATTATAACTCCTTTCCCATTGCACATCTTTCAAGAGAGTGAGTTGGTCCGTAAAATTTTTCTTCTCTTCTTTTCTTCTTCTTCTAGTTGATTTATTTGCTTTTCCTAAAGATTTTGTTAATGAAGATGTAACTTCCATCTGCCAATAATCAAAATAATTATTTTTATATTTAAGTAATACATATATATATATATATATATTATAATATAGTTAATGTTCAACTACCTGGATCTTCAATTTAAATAGTCTATTATTAATTGGGAATTGTTAACTCTTTGGATCATATCCATGCATACTAATATCAGTAGATTCTTATTTGTTACAGATTTTTTTTGAAATAGTATTATTGGTACAATGCCAAATAAAAATGCATATGTCGAATTAAAGTTTTTTGAAAGAAAAAAAAATAGGTAGTTTGGAAAAAAATTGTGAAAGAGCTAAAATTGGTTAAAGATAAGTATGGGTAAAGTAATTGACTAGTGGAAGATGATTTTTTAACTTCATAAATATGTGCTAACATTTTATCACAAAATTAATGGCAAATTTGCTCGAAAAAATAGCAAGTTCATGAGCTAAACTGGTTTTTTTTTTTTTTACTATTATAGTGGCATGGTAAACTAAGGACTTTCTCTTTATCAAACTTTTCTAAAGAGAGAATTCAAGGAATTCTAGTTAGGGGCTCCCCGGCTTGGTGTAGCCAAGGAACCCCTTCCATGCTGTCTCACATTTTTTCATCCCCTCTCCTGCAGCTCTTTGCCTCTCCCTTTCCTCTTATCTTCTCCGTTCTCTCCTGTGCCTTCCTCCCTCTCATTCGCCTTTCTCTGGCTATGATACAACACTGCTCAAGATCTTCATGCTTGTCTACTCATGAAATGTAACCATATTCACTACAATCATCCTATTAGATCTTACAAAAAGTAGCAACCGAACATGTCAGATACGTGATGATTCCTGTTCTTTTCATTTTGTAGTGTCATCCTTGTAAAAGGGATTATAAATCAATTTAGAATCATATCAAAGAGCAAAACAGAATGCCTCCTTAACAAGTAGAGATTACGATTCAATTAATCTTGCTTTCTTTTTAAAACCATAATTTTTTTTTCAAATAATCAAGATAATTTTTAAAAAAAATGACCATGGATTGCAGAGAAAAGAGGAAGGCATTTTCAGCAATAAAAAAATGACCGATTAGATTAAGGTTTTAATAGGTGCATTATTTTCTTTGGATCAATTAAATGTGAATTCAGGGCTCAACAAGACCTTCAATTAAGCTTGAATTCAAGAATTAAGCTTCCATCCAAGCTTGAACCAAGTTTCATTTAATCTCGAGCTAATTCCAGCTCAATTTAAGATTATCGTGCTGATCACTCTTAGGCTATTTCTTTTTGTTAGAATTGTTTAATTTCACAAAAGTGACAACTATCTTGATTTAATTTCTATTTAAGAATTCTTACATCTACTTATAAACGGAACCTCGAGTTTATCTCATTGTTTGCATTGTCTTTTTTTTTTTTTTTGATGAAAATGGAGGAAAAAAGTTTTCCCCCAGTCATTGTGTGCATTGTCATTAGGTTGACTACTCACCTTTTCCTGCTTATGGATGCTCATAAAATCTTATATGGCCCAACTTTCGGCTGATGATCTACTCATCAATTTTCTGTTCGAACCCAGAGTCACAGTATACACTGACATAGCCAATGATGCTACTAGTTATTGGGTTCCCTTTGTAAGCTCACAAGCCAAACTGACATCCTAATTGAGGCATAAGAACATCACAATCTCAGTTCCAGGGAACATTTTGGTGAAAAACTGCAATACAGTAATTTTAGACTGAACTTATGTAGGGAATAGTAAAATAAAGAAAAGGAAATAATCCAGAAACATTAGAGGGAATTGGAGAAATTTGGCACCATCATGTTGGTAATTCTTCATTGCAGGCTTTGCAATAAGTATGTCATATAAACTGCTTTTTAAGAACATAAATGCAACCCTTGTTACAGTAGGCATATCACTGAAACATGCAAATGTGTATAAGAATATATACGTCATAAGTACCTGAAATACAAATCATTCCCATAAAGATTTATAACTCAAGGAGCACATATAAACGGTTGATACCACCTGACAGGCATGAGGTAGGTTCTCGTGGTTGGAATACTCATGACTGTATGAAGAATAATAAATCGTATGCTCCCATTATGGAATCATCAATAATCAGAAAATAACAATAGCAACTGGAAATATACAGCAGCTCTGTTTAGCTGCCGATTGTAATGGTCACTGAAGCTAAATATTGTTTTTTCAAATGTTACTTGTCATAAAGTGCAATACAAAATTTTCATACTTCTTCATTGACTCATAAATTCTGTGAGAAGGGTATTTTTATACAAGAACTTCAGTTAACCATAAAAACAGAAGTTGCAGCTGATGCCCAGAAATACTACTCTAACCCTGAATTGAAGCATAAAATGCAAAATCTGAATTCTGGCATCGCATTTGATGCGCAGGAAGCAAGCAACTGAAAAATTAAATAATATTATAATATATTGATACATGGCACGGGCATACAATGAGATACTAAACCCCAAGTTTGGAAATAAAATAGAAAAAATTGTTATCTTAAATAGAACAAAACATCCCCAACTCCAGTTCTGTTGTACAATGAAGATATAAAAGTGCTCTCATTTCAAAAGTGATGCTTTTGGTCACATCACCATCCTCCTAACTTAGCAATCCGAGATAAAAACATGAGGCTTTAACAGAATAACTTCAGTTTTCAGTTGCTGGTGGCAGTATCAAAAAATTGACTTTCCAAGTGGCTTCAGCACTTCTAAAGATATTTTTGGGATTTTCCAGACGTCCTCAACCTCCGGATCCTGCTCTGTTACTCAACTGGAGCTCCATTTTTATATTCATTGCTGCCATTTCTGCCGCTAGATACTTGAAAACGTAAGGCATTGCTACTGTCTCCATTCCCTTGCTTGTTTTGCAGGCATGACATGTGTAACTCTTGGGAGTTCTTGCAGGAGGGAGCCCATGAATTTCTCGAACTGCTCTCTTTTGAGGTTGGATGACAGATGCTGTGAGAACACTTCCACAAAATGAGCATACCTCAGCTATGTGATAATCAGAACATGAGTGGAGCCTGTCATGTAACAAGTAGGCAGCTCCATGAGCAAGAACTGAATCACGCTCCATCTCCCCGAAACGGATCCCTCCCCCACGTTTCCTTCCTCCAATAGGCTGTCTAGTGATCTGGTCCACGGTTCCGGTAGAGCGAACCTGCATTCAGAATTCAGGTTAGTTGAGTCTAATGCACATGCAGAATCAGTCACTATGAGGATATGGTTAGAAACACGAGGAAATCCATAATGTCACTATTGTATGACTAAGTTTCATGTAATGAGGGTTTATATAAATGTTACCGTGCAACTGGAAATTTCTGATGTTTATAGACAATAATCATGCAAAATTTTCATCCTACATATGAACGAAGGCTAGAAATTAGGATGCCCATAGTAGATTGGCATTCCATAGTAATAAAACCCAAAATACTGACAGGTGTACAGTACATATGCATTATTAGTGTGTAGACATGTTATGTGTATAGTTTCTTTGATGTACTCTTAACGTCTTTGATTTGCTGATGTCTTAACAGCGACATCAAATGTTTATTTGAATGATAAATTCCTTGAAATTATGCAATATGTATGTGATACAGAAACAGAAAACATAAAGACAGTATTTACTACAAACTAGGTTTATTCGTTCAAAATATGTCCCCACACCAGTATAGCATAATTAAAATCAAGCAATGTTAAAGGGGGGAAAAACAAATGGGTGTACATAAACAGCAATATGCATGGGTATTTGCATTAATGCAAGTTACCTGTCTGCATTGTACATGTACTCTACCTGCTCCTAGCCAGCATGGCCTTAGTATCCAATGCTTTAATCATAATGTTAACTAGCTTGTGCTGGATTTTTTGCTTTCAATTTTTGGAAGATCAAGTCATGAATTATTCCCATGACATGCGATAGTGACCATCTTGAAACCCTATATAAAAACTGTAATTATTTTTAGTAACTTTTTAAGACTTGCACTTTTTTGGTCTTTTTTAAAAGATAATCCCCCTAATCATTTCATCATTACCATTATAACACTAACCCTTATTATAAATATTTGGAATTGGCTCTGTGCACCCTTATTTGCCAGTCATTCCAGTCAAGGGCTATCTCAATAGTGTTGTTGCAGTCATTTCTAAATCCTTTCTCAAGACTTTCATCCATGTCAATTTAGGTTATGCCCTCTCTATGCTAAATCTTCAGAAGCGCCGTGCCTTAACGTGACTTCAATTTTTTCTCAGACAATAGACTGAGGCATCCTTTAACGGGCATGCCATCTTAATTAGTTCTGTATTGCCCCTATCCATAATGAAAGAAACTCCTTAGCTTACCCTAGCATCATCTATTCTTTCTAGTTTTACAGCACAACAATGCTCCCATATCTAATACACTCATCTTGTTTGCTTAGGCCCTCTTTCTTGTCCAATCTTATCTCTCCACACTCCTCACAAATATTATACAACTTTTTTAACTACTTTTATGCAATGCCATCTTAACTAGGGCTAGGATGGTAAGTGGTAACTGTCTCCATTTCCAAATATGGAGTCCACAAAAATCTTCTTTTCAGATTACACAACAGTTACCAACCAAAATATTTGGTTCCCATGACACTGGCTGCATGAATAAGGCATAATGAGTAGTTTTGACTTCTGAACCCTTTTTTTAATACAATTATCTATTTTGAATTATGATAAAAATCTTATTCACGCTAATTACTGTCCAAATAACTTTGCTTGCATGACATGGCTACATCTGTATGAATAACTACTGCTGCAATAAGGAATAGGATGATCACAAGGTGTGAAGTTCTTTTGAAGTTAAACTATAATGATCCAGAAAGTTCTTCCTCAAAATTGGTTTCAAATTGATTAACATATCTTTTCCATGTATCACATAAACAAATTAGTTCTCTATATAACATGATATCTTGTCATTATACACCGGTTCCTTATCCTTCATTTCCATCATACACTCTATTGATACGATGGAAACTATCAGCAACAAAATATTAAGTACAATAAGGAGTAACGAGATGTCATTTAGTTCTTTATCCTTGCATAGGCGAACAAGTTCAAACTTACATGACCAGTCTTGTCCTGTCAGTCTAAGCAGATAAATACCAGCATTAGCACTAGAAGAGGATGGAAGAAAGACAGCATACCTGGAATTTGTCAGAGACCATGTGTCGAAGGCGTTGGTAATAAACAGGTCCAATAAAAATTTCACAAGTTAACTCTGTACCAAAAACTCCACTATATAAGACCTCTACTCCATGATAGTTGAAACCATAAGAGGCCAGCATTGGACCCAGCTCATCAACCAGAGTGCTTGATTTAGATGGTCTATCTTCATCTTTTTCACTGACTGAGTTTTGGAAAGGGGTTGCATCTACAAATTTTCCATGCAGACTTCCTCCCTGTCAGGAAATCATCAGTTCCATACAAATATTAGAGTGAAGAATGCTCCACAACTATCAACAAAAAATTAAACAACAGAACTTCACAAGTGAAAAAGGAACAAAGAAATGTCAACTATCAACCTGGCTCATGGAAGTTCATGGGCAGAAAAAAGACAAGCAATATAAATGTGCAGAGAATAAATGTTCTGGATCCATATTAGATGTAAAATTTCATCCAATGAAGTTTATCCAGTTAAAAGACTCAGAAGTAAAAAATAAGAGCCTACATGGTCTGCTTTATACATTGCCCATTGATTAACCAAATTTATCGTTTTTCTTTTTGATGGATTAACCAAATTTATTATTTGTAAGTTGCTATATTATGAATAAAACTCTTGGCGTTCAGGTCTAGAGAGGAATATTTTTCATAATATGATGTTAGCTTTTTAAAGTATTCAAAGGGTAAAACTTATTCACAATGGATGAGGAAAATAAACAAAATATAATTTGAAAGTTGATTACATGTCCAATGGGTAAAAACCTTCAAATCCAGGGTTTCTTTAAAGACAAGGAAAACAACAAAAAACTTGAAACCTGGTACCTTAGCTGCAATAGATTCTAAAAGCATTCCAATGGTCATTCTTGAAGGAAATGCATGAGGATTGATAATGAGATCTGGTCGCATCCCAGTGACAGCAGAAAATGGCATGTCAATGTCAGGCCATAACTGAGAGCAGACACCCTTTTGCCCATGTCTGCTGCTAAACTTGTCGCCGATTATAGGATACCTAGTGCGGCGGGTACGAATATTCACCTGCAAAAAGGAAACGATATATGTTGCATACTGATCTCTGTTGAAATTATAATCGGCTGGTAGACAAATTTTAGTAGTGGGAGATTTGATTGTTTCCAAAGAATTTTGTGTTCTATTACCAAAACGAGAAAAGGAGAAAACAGAAGGCAATTCTTGGCAGAAGAAAGGGAGTGCACACAAAGAATTGGTGATTTTGTTGTTCAACATATTTGGAGGATGACTGAAATTATTTGCCGAATATTTTTTGAATCTTTTTGTGAATGATTGAGCATACAATAACATATCATATCATAATTCATAACAGTATATTGTAACATAATACATTATACCACACTTAGTGGAATTCAGCATAATATTTATAGCATTATACTTTGTCATTATATGGTGCAATGCAAAACTATTTAATATTTAGGCAAAATCAAATTAAGAAAGCTAAGGACCCTTGCAGTCTCAATCCTATGCAACATTGCGTAAGTTTTATAGAATATAAACCATACTGCAGTCCCATAGAATGATATCAGGATCTCAGGGTCATATTATCAGCACATATGTATTAGTTTCAATCAATAGTGAAGTCTCCATCTATTTATTAAAACTGCAATACATTGACTCAATTCTGTTCTCCAAGTTGTTCCAAGACAAAGCTTCCTGCCTCAAATAAATCTACATCCTTAATTTTGAAAAAATGCATGACCTAAATCAACTAGATTAGGAGCAAGCAGGGGAAAAAATGATCAAAGGTTCCGCTAATAAAGTAAAAAATTTCAGTATAGAGCACAGGGTATGCCACCCGAGCATCAACTCTTTATAAGTCAAAATTCTTTAATAACAGTACAGCTGAATATTAAATATTAATAAAGCCACAAAGCACCAAAAAATAACCAATATACATTTCAGTGTCATACTACACTTGGATGTAACTCAGTAGCAGGAATTTTCCATTTAGGGTGGTGCAATCGCTTCTGAATCTTCTAGAAACTCATCATGCACCTAGTCCTGAGTGTTTATTAAATTTTTAAGAGCCCCAATTCCTGGTACCCGCATTTGACCTGCATCTAGTAACTAAGGGATATAGTAATACTACTGGTAATCTGATCTCAAAACAAGGTGTTTTAAAGTAAAAGTTTTACTAACCTTGTCTTAAACCCCCCCCCCCCACCACCACCACCACCACCACCACCGCAAAAAAAAAAAAAAAGTCAGTTGGTTGCCTGCTTTGTCGTGGGATAAAATTGACCCCAAACTGACTAGTAAGTATTTTATCGGCCATGGATTGGTGTGGTAGGCACTGTATGTACTGGTATTTGGCGAAACAAGATCACTGATTGTAATGCTCCCATCTTTGAGCATCGGGCAGATCAAGCAAGAAATAGCCCTACACCGCATCGAACCAAGCAATCTGTCTAATACCGCTTGGGCAGATCAGAAGTCAGAAGGCTTTGGATTAAGAACAACTGAATTTCGTTGGTGCTTAGATACAAGGTTTGGGGCTAAAACTTAGCAAGGTGATGCCCCCCTCTTTCAGAGATCAAAGAACAAATAATGATTAGATTTAATTGAACTTATAAGGAATATGTTTTAGGCGGAGTTTTTAGTGCATGATCACCAGATTGTTGCTCTAGATCAAATCAAGATAACAGTTTTGGATGAAACCCCAAAAATTCATGTAAATATTAAAATAATACTAGCAAATGATGCTTGTTAGAGTTGGGTGATTTTTAGATTTCCAGTAACCTAATTGCATTTCAGTTGTCAAAGAACATATATACATATATACCAATATATTTTAACTGCATTACATTTACAACATTTGAACCAAAGTTGTACAGCATATTGGCATCCACTCTGTTGATACAACATGCAATGAAAAGTATAGAGTACCAACCACCAATAGATATACCCTCATACTATAAGAAATCCTTGTTTGAGTGATACTAAGCTCGCGATTACTACAGGCATGCTTGACCCGATTTAAACCACAAACCTAGCCTATCGATGATACTCAACTTGGCCTTGCTCGCCTAGTCCATCTCTTCTCTTAAGAGATAAGGCAAAAACAGACACTACCAATGGGTTACACATGGGTACCCATGTGTCACCATGTGGCATCCTTCTCATGCCAATAGCCTCTCCTCTCTCTTAAACTAAGAGGAGAGGTAATGGATCCCCTAACTATCTAAAAGAAGAGATGGAAAGTGTGGAGGGAAAACTATAGAGAGATGTTGAGAAGGAAGAGATGGATTAAAGTCCACTCCCAGCCAAGAATTCAAGAAACCCTCTACCCGTCATCGTGATCGATGCACCAATCTCTTCTTTGCTCTCTACCCTCAGCTTGACCATGCTATATCAAGATGTCTCCACTCTTCTCTATGCTGGAAATGACGACAGGCTAAAACATCACCTTTACTTCAAATGGTTTAAGATCCATTTTCTAGACCTCGATATATTTGAGATTTGACTTATGATCGCTCATGTGATTTAGGCTTTAACTTTTAGCCCAATCAAGAAAAAAATGATAGATATAGAGGAAATCCTATTAAAATTATTTCAAAACTATCCATTATTTTTACCCATTCATGTGTCTAGTGTCTCATTTTTTTGAGAATTATCCTCAATAAGCTAATAAAGATATATTAATTTGATGTGGCCTAATTATTCCAATATTGTCGGACTCGCCAACTTCATCTTTATTAGATAATAACAAATTGACCTTTGGTGTTCTGATCTTGTTAGAATTTGTTTACTGCATTTGTTCTAAGGTATATGACATAGAGGTGTATCCTTATTATATAGCTCATGACTTGTGAACTTATGTAGTTCAATATTCTACTGAGCAGACATCAATAGTTCAGTTCAGTGAACTACAACTGGAAATTAGATACCAATAAACCTTAAATTGGGTGTCCTATTCATAGTTGGTGGTAAACCAAACCAAATACTGGGCTGTCTTCTATTTAGCCGACTGACTTTATTAGTCATAGATAATGTATTAGATTTAATAACCTAATAATTAATTTGAATGACTATACCATACACTAACCTAATTGTACACATGCCCTAATGAAACCCATGAAACTACTGTAGTTTATGATGAGAATAGAGAACTTATGTAGCCTCTCTCTAGCCCAATGGACTTTAGTAGTCGTATTGATGAGCCTAGCAAGCTTGCTTGATTATATGGGAATTGAAAATGAGGAACCCAATTGAGTTGTCTTCCCCATAAACCTTTTTGACTCCAACCTGTAGAGAGAGAGAGAGAGAGACTTCAAGGGTATTCTAGAGTCAACCTTGATGGGTGTGTAAGTGGGCACAAAGGACTTTCTTGGCTTGGTGTATCCTAGGGAGGCAAATTCATCCAAGATCATGCACAGTGGGAACCGATTAAATGTCCTAACAATTGTGCATCACATATGCACACATCAACCTCCAAATGTCTGCAAAATGATTCTGAAATAGTTGCTTATTATGTTGCATTATTTTTGTTTACTACTCCGGATGAATCTAGCTTACATTGGTACAACTACACTGGCATATAGTCCGTGAATATAAAGACAGTAAAATACGAACACAAGCATGAATGTACACGCATATACATGTAAATATGCATATACAATAAGATACAATGGAGAAAGTTAGCATACAACGTCATACAATAGGGTATAACCCAAGGAATGCTGAACCGGCCGGTTCAGCCCGTACCGAACCAATAACGGCTCTGACCTGTCCGATTCGGTGTTAAAAATCCGCACCGGCCCATACTGTTTCTAAAAATTTTTCGGAGCTTTTGGATGCATGAACCAAACCGAACCAGTGGTATCGACGGACCGGTACCGACGCCTACCGGTACATTGGTACGGTCGGTACGGCGGACCTTGGCTATAACCTTACTACTTTTAACTCTCAGGTACTTCTCTTTAAAATTTCAGCTCTAGGATTCTTTTTCTATCTTTGTTAATTTATTCTTTACCTTCTTCCACTTTCTTCTGTCATTCTTGTTTCTTTTTCTTTCTTTTTCTTCCCACTTCTTTCTTTACTCTAGTGAAGATAAAGCTTCTCTTCATCCCTTATCATGCTATTGTTCTAATTCTCCCTCTTCTACTGCATGCATAATCTTTTTCTTTTTAACTTTTATTCGCTCCTTGCTTTCTTCTTTGACCCATCCCTTTTCTTCCTCTTTTACCCCCTCTCCTTAGTTTGTCGATACCTCTTTTTTCACTATTATCTTTTCATCTTGTCCAAAAAAAATGATTATGGTCATCTAGTATAAAGTCAGAAGTATGTCTAGTTTTCATTTCCATCAAGCTTAATTGGAATATCCAAAAAGTTATAAATTAGTGTCATTAACAAGTTGCAGTGTTTTTTTGTCTATTATGAAGTAGAAAGTATACAAAATACTTGAAGCAAGTGATTCTTAACCGAGCATCCTTTAGTATGAGGTGATATAATCAGTATTATCTATTTCCAGTCCAAGTTGATTATATGTTATTGTCCAATAGAAAGAGTATTTACAAGAATTAATCTCTTTTCTCTAAGCTCATAAATTTTAAATTCCTTCAAAGTTAAAAGTGTTCTTAGTAGGTCATGCAATATAGTCAAAAGTGCTCTCGTTTTATCAATAACTTTTGATAAAAGACCCTTTAACTTTATTCCCTGGATGCTTGTTAATTCAGTCCAAGGTTATCAAAAGAAAGATTACCAGGTCAAAATGATTAAGAATTTATGAACGCATAAATCCTTTGTATGCAATATATTCATACTTCAGACATCTGCTTCTAAAAAGGGACTGCCTGTGCCCAAATGTTCAAGCTTCACCCTACCTAGGAACCACTTGATTGCTTTGATATCTGTGATCACAAAGTATGTTTCAGTTTCAATCAACGATCGTCAAACCGGTACCGGTAGGCATACCGGTTGGCCACCGGACCGGTTCGGACTGGTACGAACCGGTACCACTGGTTCAGCCTCCAAAAGCCCAAAAAAATTTGGCCTAGCCAATACCATCGGGTACAGACCGGTACGGAAGACGGTACGGGGACGGTACTAGCTGGCACAGGCCAGTACCGTTTTTTAACGCCGAACCGGACCAGTTCGGTACGGGCCGGTTCGGCATTCATTGGTTTCAATACACTAGGATGAAATTTCGAGAAAAGTATAACAACTTGCATGCAAGAGTTCAATGTTATACCTACAAAAGCTTTTATTAATTTATTTACTAGAAAGACAATGCAAATTTCAAAAGATATTCAAACTTAAAATGCTTTGACCCATAGAAAATTAATTACGTACAGATTTATCAAGGACATTTATTCCAACATTCTTCCAGTCAAAACTTTCTCGTAATCACTGGTTTTAAATAGGTATGCTGCCTTTTACATTATGTGCATGTGAGGATCCTAGTAAGAGGAAGGTTTCCGCACCAATGAGGCTTCATGTGTCAGACATGTAGTCAGTCCATGCTTTAAGAAATATCTTGTACTAGTGGTATAGCATTCCCAACACTGTTAACTGTCTTCAGAAAATTTTAATATCCACAGCAAGAACTAATTCAAGATCTCATAATGGGGTGATTTCATTGAACTTTTCCTTTTCTGATCTCCATTGCTAATTCACAAGGGTTCAATAACATGAATATCCCCACACAATAAGCCTCCCTCTGAAACCATTGTTTATTGTAATAATAGAAAGAACAACCAATATTTGCATAATTGAGCTGGATAAAATAATGGTTGTAACAACAAAATAATGGACAGTAACCAAAAAATTGAGCACTTATTTGCTTCGATCATTGTTTACCTAAATTATTGCTTTTATCCACCTGAAATTTTTACTCAAATGAACAACGAAAAGTCAAACAATGCTGATTATAACAGAATAACAGCTAAATACGGACTGTTATTTAAATGCCATTCACTAATATATATACTTAATGGGAGGCATCTGAAACCATCATAAATGCTGCTATACAATTATAAGCCATTATTTCAAAACTAGGTAATTCTACAAATTTTCAACATCTAGTTTGTTAATCGCTTGTGGCCATAGTTTGAAATCAAAAACCTACTGAATAGATCTCACAGTTGTATGTGACAATTATCGTATATTAAATTCAATTGCATAAACATTGATCGTACAGAAGCAGACATATGCATATGTATATGTATAGTTATAATGCTCCAATCACATAGTTTAGCAAATTGTCCGACAGATAAAATGAATAAATGCTCCATGATTGCCGCTAGCATAGGTTGATGGAAATAAGAGGCATTTTGGTCATTTGACTGTAGGACAACGTGTAGATGCTCTATCTCTTCATGTGTGTGTATATGCATTCAGGCGCACAGTAAGTTCAGGCTTACCTTTTGCATGTAATTCTTTGAGGTAGTACCATCCACAGTAACATAGTCGATAATGACTGGTTCTGAGCCCTTCAGCCGTGTAGGTTTCGTTACACTGGTAAGTGTATTATAAGAGCTATACAAAGGCTCATTTGGGTGTATCACCTGCAAAAGCAAATAGAACTCTCCTTAGGATTGGGTTACACATATCAAAAGGTGAACTACATAATCGATTTTTTTTCGCATGAAACCTGTCCAATGTAAGGAAGGCCATCTGAATCAATTGAAGACTTCATGGTTTTCTCACTGCTCCTCGCAAAGATTTCTAAAACTCGATCTTCTCTGTCATGATTCTTAGTTAAGTCAATAGATTCCGTCTGCATAGCAAAACAATGTGGAAAATGGATTATATTATGACTTTATGAGTAATAAGGTTCAAAATAATCTAATGCTGGTTTAGTTAAACAGAAAGACTGAACAATAAGAAGTCAACAGAAGAAAAAATATGCATATTTGCATGAGAATTTTGCTTGACAGCAAAACGAGTTCCATTGAAATAGTATCCAAGGACTCCAAGGAACTGCAAATATAGCAGCACCAATAATGCTTGAGCTCGTCCTAGATTGTTAAGTGCATGGCATCAATCTTCAAAAGCCAGAGGAAATCCATGAAGACTAAATAAACATGCAGAAAGTTCAGGGTTATAACAATATAGTTGTGCAAGCATTAAATGGCCCTCCATTCCTGACTAATATGACTACCGTGATTATTAAGATGAGCATATAACTGACTGTCATTAAAGCAGAGCCATCAATGAAACATTGCTGGACTTGTATTTATAAATATCTGTTACTAGAGAAATTGCTTGCCACACAGTTAGACCTCCAATGATTAGAAAATATTTTAATTATATCTCTATTGATTAGAGGATATACTAATTATAGGAGTGAGCATGAAAAGAAAAACAATGCGACCAAGAAAAACTATGAATTTGTGCTTCGTCTACTCTGGGACCAGGTCCTGTTTTAATAACTAGACAAGCTCTGGGACCGGGTGCTGCTTCCGCTCCTGTTGAACCAGTTTACATTACTAAGCCCGAACAATGAAATCAAAGATTGAAGCATTTTTAAGCAACTCTCATGTTATATACTACCAATTTATAAACTCTTGAGAGCCACAAAATCAAAAGCTGTACTGCTCTACAAGGCCAATAGGGAATTGGGGATTAGATGTGCCCTGTTGAAAAGGAATTGAAAATAAATATAAAGACATTATGTTGTGCTTCCTCTCTGTCAATGTATTCCTTTGCTGATGTCTTCACCCTGTTATTGACAATTTTAAATCCAGCAACCTTGTAAGAGGCTCCAAAACTTAAAAAGGTTGATCAATGTGTCGAGGAAACAAAAGAACGTTTGGACTTTGGACCCTCTCTTGTTCAAGCCCGAACTAGGCAATTCCAGTCCTGAAATAACATCCATCTATGTATTGCACAACAGTTATGAGTACACAAGCTCTGTATGGTACAGGAGGCTGATGCCCCATATATAGCATGGGTCCGATGCAATCATGACCGTCGTGCAATACACAAATAGACGTGATTTTATGATTGGACCTCTCTGGGCCAGAGCCAAAATGGAGACCAAGGTTCAAAATACCACATATCGATACCATACCAACCAATTGCAGGAATGGCATGCATTGTATTGAGGATTGTGTTAATAAAGGTTATAGATGGATACACATAGATATGCCACAAATACCTGTCTTTTTTTGTGGCCTTCAAACTTTGATCTTGGGTAATTTTATCATATTTTTTTGTCCAAATGTGTTTTTTCAAGAAACAAAGTAGAAGCATCAAGTCAAGTGCCCTAGTCAACATTTTGAGCAAGTGCTTAAGTCATTAATATGCACAAAAATAACTTGCAACCTAGAAACACATTTAAGATACATGTTTTAAAATTAGCAATTAAAATAGAAATAACACAAAAAAAGAATATATTTACAGGACATGAATTCGATGATCAAATATGGTTTAATAGCAACCTGACGGAGTTTCCCCCCAATTTCACTGATTGGTCACTAATTAGGGGTCACATTATTAATTATTTTATTAAAAAAGTTATGAAGAATATAACCTAGCAAAAATGAATATCTATATAAGAGAATGAAATAAATTGGTTGATTTAGTATGAAAAGCCCTAAACTTGTCTCCTGTTCATTTCATTTCCACCTTCAAATGGCTGAAAACAAGAGAGAATCACCCTTTACTAGACTTCCCAAGCAGAACACAAGCATACTTCATAAGTGATTCAAAACCAGTTTAGGGCAAAGCAACCTCAACCAGCTCTCGAACTACTTGATGAACCTAGGTTCAATGATGTTCAGGGGCAATTCAGATGGTTCTCATCCAAATCGAGCCTCCTTGTACCAAGCAAACCCCTCTATAGTGCCTACCACGCAATATGTATCAAATCGCTCAATATTTGAATCCTTGTTGGAAGAAATCCCAACTAAAAAAGAGTAACTTTGAACATTTTAAAAGAAGTGAAACAACTGAATCATAAGTTTGACATGACAAAGATATTATTCCATCATCAACTCATCCTACAACGAACCTAAACCTGAAGTAGAAAACTATATTAGATATAGGTCTTAGGCAAAGACTTCAAATTTGATTGGGTCAATATATGGCCTCACAGGTTTCAGATTAATCAGAATGGACCTGCCTCGAGCCAACAAAAATTAGTTTTAATGCCCAAGTCTATTAGATCTATCCCATTTCATTTAACAATTGAATGTCTCGAAGACTCTCAAACCTCATTTAGCACACTTATAGCCCAACATTATGCTACTACATTTTCTGGTTGGGAAAAACAAAATTGTGCATATTTGCAAAATCGCAATAAAGCAATCAAAAAGTCACCCTTGGCCTTGATAGTCGTAATGTATAAAGAATGATTTTGCGATGTAGTGTATAATCCCCATTAAGGAATGTCATACCGTACTAGTTTGGTATTGGAATGCAGTATGAGGGGCGTATTGACACTTGGTAAGCCGAACTGGCCCCATACCCAGCATATGGACACAGTAACTAGGTGGCACCAATATGGGGCCCCGTATCGAGACGGCGTACCTTGATCCCCATACTTCTTAACAGGAACAAATGCATATAATGACATGATTAGACTGACAGGAACCATGCATTAGAATTATTTACAGTGCAAATATTAGAACAAATGTTTTCATTGCAAATGTTGAATGATTTATGAAATTCAATATTCTTTTGTGAAAGAATGTAAAAGATTATTTAAATTGATTGCGACATTCATATAGAGTTGAGAAATTGATGCATCGTTTAGAAAAGCAAGGAACCTGATATATATGCCCACGACATAGCCCACGATCAACAGATGACTTATTTAAGATCATGGCATCCTCCATATCATAACTGAAATATGTAAAATATATATAATTAAATAACTAACATGATAGCTGATTCAAAATTGGTGGTAAAAAAATTTGGTTCCATTAATGGCTTTACCCCGTGTATGCCAAAACTGCTACAATTGCATTTGTCCCTGTCGGGAATTCATCCATGCAATATTTACTGTATGAAGCTGTCCGCACAATTGGTGATTGTGGAGTCTACAAGAAGACAATTGACATTTTTATAAATGCAAAAGGTAAAGATATAATTGTAATACTGCTCAATCAATGGAGAAAAGGACAAATAACTAATTACAATTAAAGAAGCATATAACAAAACACTGTGTTACTAAAAACATTATAGCAAATAAACTGTCTAAATCTAAGATGGAACGACAATTCTATATTATGGTGCTCAACTTACTACAGAAAATAATCACAAAAGTGCCAATCATCTAAATAATAGAAAATCATTCATGAACCTAGAAATCAAACATGATGTGCTATAGAGTCTAGATAAACTACAAATACAGCATGAATGAAAAAAAGAAGTACATATTAGCAGGTTCTGAATTTTGAAAATAGCAAATTAGAAATCAAAACAGGATCATTACTCAAGCCTGCCATTTAACATGAAATTACGACATCGAGTGCCTAAAACTACAACGCTCAGGATTCTAGATACCATTTGCATGGAATTCTACCTTGCGATAACATGCCTTATATAACTTCTAAATAACCTGGCAGGATCTATGGAGAGAACATAGTTGACAGCAGTTTAAATTTACAGACCATCTGGCCTAAAATATAATTGCTCAAACCTACCAAATCAGGCAATAGCAAGTTTAAATTAAGTTAGAGCAAGTACACCTAAAAGACCTTTGAGATTTTTAATTGAAGAAAGGAACAAAAATATATGTTTACAAGAATTATGGTGCAACAGCATAACAATAACATTGACTACTTGGAATGGATAAGAGTATGAAAGAAAACCCAATACACATGGCAACACATTTAGGAGAGACAGGTTTGAAGAAAGACTCCATGTACTTCATGTGACGCAGAAGACAACTTGTTTATGAAGGTTCAAGAAACCACGAAAACTGAAATTATACCTTTACATCCAAAAATTTCAAAGAGACAACAGAATCAAAAAAAAAAAACTGAAAAGTATCTGTTTTATTCACCATGACCTTAAAGCATAAGGTTTCCCATACCTTTTGATTTACTTTTACAAGACAAAATGAACTAGAAATTTATTAAATTTGGTACGTAGAATGAGAGACTGACAAGAGTCCAAATAATTAGTAAACGATCATGTAAAAAAGGAAAAGAAAAAACAACTAACTGGAAGAAACAAAATAATTTCAAGGCTTCAAATCCAGTGGTATGGAGGCATACCAGTTTTAACATGGAACGACATGCCCACGAATTATCCCCTCCCAATGGTTGGGATGCAAGGGACAGGATACTTGGGCTAAAATCAACATTTAAGCTACCAAAAAAGTACACCTAATCTGCCAAGTTTAGCACTGGGCAGTGTATCTCAGTGGGCCGTCAAATAAAATAGACATCCAAGCAGTGAAATAGTGAAATGAGTAAGCAAAGCAAGGAATCCTAGCTAGGTAACTTCCCACTCTCACAACAAAGGCTGCCACTCCTAGCCTTCCCTCTCTCTCTCTCCCCCTGCAGACTGTTGCCTTCTACTGCTCGGCTTGAATGCAGGAGGAGAAAGCCATGAACCATGTCCCAACGCTCACAAACCACTACTAACTGCTGTGGGGAGGCTATCGCCCATCCTTCACCCCTCCTTTTCTTGCTGAAACAGTATGATAGCAATGGTATTGTCTCGTTCGGCCAGTATTTTAAACCATAAGAAATTTAAAAGGAATGCTTTCACTTCTTGGTTGTTGTAATCACGAATGCCCTCAAAATTGGAATATTTTGCCAATGAAGCATCTATCACTTTACTAAATTTGAGGGGATCTTATAAAATTAGATTTTGGTACTCAATATCAATCTAGTTAAACCCTTGGAGCATAGAGGACAAAAGATGTGATTTTTCTCAATCTAAATTGTCAATGCAACAAAGATATAGGATTTCATATATAGTTACATGCCTTCAACATATGAATGGTCAAACAAGTTATGCACCTATAAGAATCATGAGTTACCTTTTTTGTTGACACATCCAACTTCAGCATATGAATGGTCAGCCTCCTAATCATATGCCAACTCAACAAGCAACAATGATGACCATAAAGTTCTTATTTTGTACTACAAAATTCTTCAGGGTATTAGTCCAGACTGGTGTGGGTGAAAAATACAGCTTGATCAAACAGCTTTCCTCCTTGGTACCAAAAATACAAGGACAATCAACAAGGGAAAGTCAAATTCCAAATGAATATATGACACGTTATCTTAAAAAATGCGTTAGGGGCCTGGTTTAAATGCATTCGACCCTACAGCGACTCAACTAGGCCGCATTGGTGCAAAAAAGAAAATCAGCCCGAAATAAGGGAGCAACTAAGCGCATGTCAGTGCCTAAATCAAGTGCTCAGGGTAGACAATGGGGCGAGACCATTGGTCCAAATCAGATAGGGTACCCTAAAACGTGCTTTCCCAATTTATTTCTCCCCACCTACTTTCCTGACCAGATCTAGTGGTGGTCATGGCTTGGTTGGTGGTGGTCGTCAATCGGCCACCAAGTGGCAAGCGATGTCTACTACTTGAGTGATAGCTGACAAATAATGCTGGATTTTACCTTTTCTCCTGATCAAATCTATATGGCTATGACCTGGTTGGTGCTGATCATCAATAGGGTAGTAGGTGATGAACAGCAGTGGGGAAAGTGGCTCAAGTAAGTTCCTTTATTCTCTTCCTCTTCCTCCTCTTCTTCTTCTGTTCCCTGCAGTGCTCTCCTTGTTATTAGCGGAGCCATAACCAACAGCTGCAACTTCTGGAAGTACCAATAACACCAGCATATGTTGCCACTATTAGACTTCTACAATGGGGTTGTGGTTGGACTGTCATCTAAGCACCAACCTAGCACCTAGGCACTAAGTGGCCCCCAGGCTGCTCGCCTTGCACCTCTCGTCTTTTAAAACCACGGTGATATGAAACGAATCAAACAATCAAATAGATGACAAAGTCCTTTTATAGCAGCAATTGAGCATTCCTAGTTATGCAACAACCATCTGAACCTTCTCTTGCAGATCACTTAGGCATGAGCACCAAATCTTTTTAGCCACAAATCCCCACATCCATACCCTTCTTGAACGTAACCAGAACCCTACACAATTTCAAACCTGGTATCCCCAGCCATGGTCAATGCCACTTACTCACAGCCATCCTCGTCCTCCACCCTACTGCATCTCTCTGCAATTCAACAAAATGCAGTTGAGAATGTGAGATGTGCAAGAACAGGAGTTTCTTCCAGCTTGCACAAAGATAAAACCTAATTCCCTCATTTCTCCCAACCACACAAGAACCCAATGCCATCCCAAACCCAATTTTAACAATAAGAACAGCCTCACCTTATTTATAGAAAGCCATCTCCAAATAACATCTCCAGATGTACACCAGTCAAACCTATTTAAGTGCATCTCTGGATCCAACTTGTAGATATTGGATAAAAGACCGGGTTTGAATTGCATTCTAATGGTTGATCCCAAGTCCAAATCCACGTGTTTTTAGGCCAAGTTCCATGTCCTCATAAAGCCCAAGGTTGATAAAAATTAAGGAGAGGGATAGTTGGATAATTTTTATTTAGAGAAGAGGAGAAAAGATGGATGAAAAAGAAACAAGCATGCTATGTGAATCCAACACACAATTAGAAGGGATAATATATCTTAGGTTTTTGGATCTTGATTTGCAAAGTATTTTTTGAGCCGATGTTGTCATTATGAAGACCAATTTTAGTGACAAGGCACAGTTTGAGATGGACTTAAGGGCCAGCTTGAGATGGACTTGGAGCACTTCAGCCAAGTGACACATTGACAACTATACATTTCCTTTCAAGTGACACCTTCCCAACCTATCCAATGACTTTGAAAAGCAAGACAAAAACCACAAGTATGAAAATTGCTGGAAGACATTAGTACTTTATTTTTGGAAAACAATTCTTGGATCACGAGGATCTAAGGCCCTTAATCACTTGGACCTAGTAATGCAAGTTAAATTCAATAAAAACTGTAAGATGAGGATAAAGGAGGTTGAGCTCAAGTAGTAACAGTGTAAGAGTATAATCCAATAACGGAGTATTGAACGTCTTCAATCTCATATGGGGCTTAACAGCTATTACTTGTATAACTTTTTTTTTTGCAACTCATGGCCTTAAGATACATGCTTTCCATAAATGTGCAGGACCAAACTCTGCACCTCCCATAGGTGAAGGCTATTTTCCTTACTTTACTGGCTAGCAGCCCCCCCCCCCTCAAACAATCTAGCAGCCATCACTACGCACAAAAGTTGTATGACTACTAAGGCCCCGTTTGGGGGAACTATTGGCAGTAGACCTTTTGGAAGTAGAGCTTTTGAAAGTAGAACTTTCTGAAGTAGAATTTTTATAAAAAGTTGTTTGCTGTTTGGTAACTACATTTCTAAAATGTTGTGCTACTTTAACATATGTTTCGTAAATAAATTGAGAAAGTACTTTTGGTATGACAAAATGACAATAAAGGACATTGCATAGTATTATACAACAGAGCATAATAAAATATAATATATATTAATACATAAATATATGATATAGTATAATATTACTATAATGTAATATAATATTGTTATAATATAGTAATATAATATTGTATACTATAGCATAATAATTTAATATAATATTAAATTATTTAACATAACATATCAATGCATTATGATATAATGTAATATAATATTATATTTATAGTATAATACAATAATAAAGGTATAAAATATTATAATTATTAGCGTAAATTAATTTTTCATAATATTACAAATTTTCTACCTGGTGATAAAATTGGTTAAACAATTATTAAAGAAACATTTGTGTAATTGTTATATTTTATCACGGATATTTTGTTCCAAAAAATAACTTTCCGACCGGACCTAAAAGTGCTTTTCTGGAAAGCTCCAAAATATAGCTTCTCCCAAAAAGCTATTTTTCGCTTTATAGAAAAGCTAAAATAGCTTTCCGAAATTTTTACCAAATACCCTTATTTCATCTAAAAGTACTTTTGGAGAGCCAGAAAGTACTTTTTGGCCCTCCAAAAGCTCCCCAAAACAGGGCCTAAATCATCTAACGCTCCAGACCTCTTTGCTTGACAAATCTGTGCAAACATAGACTTGCACATGGAGAAAGAAAAAGAGTTCAGAGATCCGAGCAATGCTCCATTGGTTCAAGCGGGGATAGGAGTTGTGGCTCCAAGGATAGGAACTGAACAGAAACAGAAGCAAAACTACAAATAGAAGATTAAAAGCATGGTCTGCTAAACCGACCTGTACCGGTCGATTCAGCCTGTACCGAACTGGTGCCGACAGGCATCGGTACGGTACAGCGTATAAAAACGGTTCCGACCCAAACTGGGTCGGAATCGATTGGTTCCGTAATTGGACCAGCTTGAACCGGGCCGGTTCGCGCCGGTACCGGCTTGCTAGAGCCCGCGTGGGCGGCATTTAACGCGTCCGCGCGAACGCGTTTTTTTTTGGGAAATGCGTGCAGACGCGCGAGCAGAGAACGCATGGCTGCGCGCAATTCCCCGGGCAAGAACCGTGCCCATGCGGGCTGCCAGCCCGCATGCTGGCATTAAATGCCACTCTGTGGCTTTTGACGGGTCCGCGCGCGTCTGCGGACGCGCGCGGAAGCGTTTTTTTTGTTTTTTTTTGAGAATCGCGCGCGGACGTGCGACAGGAGAACACGCGCCCGCACGCGATTCCCCTCGCAGGAACCGCGCCCGCGCGCGAGTCCCCAGCAGGGAATCGCACCCGAGCGCGGTTCCCCGCGCGGGGCACCGCGCCCACGCGGGCTACCAGCCCACATGGGGGCATTAAATGCCACAGAGTGGCCGCACGCGCGGCTCCGATTCGGTACCGATTCCAAGCAAGTACCGAACTGAAACCGTACCGGTGCCGGTGCTCACCGGTATGCCGGTACGGTCGGTCCGGCGAACCTTGATTAAAAGCTTAACAAAAAAAAACATTATCAAGTATAAACGCAAAGGAGTATTTGTGTTTCTTTATGTACAAAGGACTGTGTTCCCAATTCTCCAGTGATATCAAAACCTAAGGGCATGGAACACACATTTTAACCATATTTAGGAAGGAACTTTAATGGAGCACAAATGTTAAAAAACATTTTTTTGGTCCATTTAGATGTCACAGGTCCTATATTGCCCTTACATCATAACCTTTTCCCACAAAATTTGTATTCATATATGATCATTCCAGCTGAAGGCACTGTTCCACTATATTGTCTCAGACTGAGACTCTCAGTTGACATTATTGTTTAATGTAAGCAATTTTACCACATAGATCCCTTGAAATAATTATGAGAAGGCCCCATAAAACAAGTGAAGTAGCACTTTTATCTTTCCACTATCTTTCTTTAATGGTAATACTGGGTAACACTATCATGTACAAGAACAAAATTTACTTAATGCTTATTCATATCACAAAAATATTAGCATTTTTTGGCATAATTCAATCAACATTTCAACAATGATTAGGTACACTTATCACTTATGTCCTTCATTACAATCACAGGTTTCAGCTTATCATGTAAATATTGCATTTCATCTAAAGTAGCATGCATTCCAAATGGCACCCGAAGCTTAGAAAATCAATTCTCTACTAGAGACTCACACAAGTGATCAAAGATAATACGTCATTCGCTATGCCATAGCCACATCTGCCAGCTTTAAGTCCTTTAGTTATAACCCTTAGTATTCTAAAATGCAGTGCCTACAGCTGCATATGTGCCCACAATGCATATGCGGTCCCTTGATGGCACTGCATTGCCTACATGGAGTCCTATATCCAGTCATACCGCATATACACCTAAAAAAATAATCCGCTTAGCATGCGCATCCACATATGTGGCCTGCTTAGTATCGTATGGCTGCATATGTGATCTTACTTAGCATTTTCGAGCCACAAATACAGCCCGCTATTATGTAGGCCCATCTATGTGAAGCAAACTCAACCTAATGGTTAGGTTAGATATGGTTTCAGTTGGGCCTGATATGGATATTAATAGTGCTAAAATCTTGATTATGCTATAATCATTGTTATCGGTTATTAAATAACAGTAATAAACACTAATTGTTAGTTATTATTGTTATCAGTATTTCTATTACCCATCCAAAAAAAAAAATTCATTATTGTTGTTTTTCATTGGATTTAATATATTATACTTGTTTTTAAAGCAATTAAAATATAGAAACTGCATATACACCCCCCTGCATACCGTATATGTACTACACAATAGCTTGATCACCTGCATATCAAGCTACTTTCTAAAACACTTACAAACCTTCAAAAGGGCAACTCTATGTTAATGCAGA
Source organism: Phoenix dactylifera (assembly GCF_009389715.1). NCBI lineage: Eukaryota > Viridiplantae > Streptophyta > Magnoliopsida > Arecales > Arecaceae > Phoenix > Phoenix dactylifera. The sequence continues at coordinate 991,527 of NW_024067699.1, forward strand.
TTTTACCAACCTATTTTAGAAACTTGCAACCAAGGTCAGCCGTACCAATGGGCACCGGTATCAGTACCGTACCGAACCGGACCGAAACGGAGAAGGCCGTGCGCTGTGGTCAGAAAGGCCATAGGGCGCGGAAAAATTAATATTTAACCTGTACCGGTGCGAACTGGTCTCGTATCAGTGTGAATCGAGCCGGTTTGCATCGAGACGGAGTTGGAACCGATCAGTTCCGACCCAGATGGGGTCATAACCGATTTTAAGGGCTGTACCGGACCAGTGCATGTCGGTACGAGATGGGCTGAACCGACCGGACAGGCACCGGTCCGGTATAGGCTGAATAGACCGGAACATGCTTGCAACAATGCTCTCCTCAAGTTGTATCACCCACTTTTTTGATAATTCAACACAAACTCAAGAGTCAAGACCTTCCTTTAAATGGACCTCCTTATAATTTCATTTATCGTTGTTATGATCTTAGGGATTCATCATCATTTTCCTTGATCCATGCTTAGAATATGGGGGGGTTTTACTAATTAAGTTATTCTCTTGCAGATGAAATGAATTTTGGCAAACATACAACATCCCAGACGTACCAATCTGCTCCATCTAACACTATGAGTTATTCCTTTGCTCATCACTCCATCAATGTTAATGATGGACTTATTTCAAAATATTTCTGGTTAGAAGCTCATCTCTCAACACTATTCAATCTTATCATTATTTTCGACCATGGTCCTCCATAAGATGCCAGCCCTAGTCTGTTAGTTACACTTGATTCTCTCAAGAAACAAAAACTATATTAACTTCTATAATCTTGCTTTTTGATACAATTCAACTTAAGATCTCTCTATCTACTCTCAGACCTTAATATCCAACGTCCTTACAAAATATATCATTTAACACCATATTCCTCAAAAACGTTTCCAACATTTGCTGTAAAACAGACTGTCATCGACTCATATGAACTTAAATCATGTTTGACATGCATAAAACCTAAAATTTTGTTGATTTGGTTGGAAAGGAAGTTGATGGAAAGAAAAGGTTAGCTATGCAGAAAAGCAAAGTTGGGAAGGAAACATTAAAATCAAGGTTCACCAAATCATGCCGAACCAGGCAATTCATGATGTACTGAACTCAACCAATCAGTGACTGGCATGGTTAGGCCCTTCAATTCGATCCTCTTTTTAAGATATAAGGTGGGCGACCAAGCGAGCGGCCTCTCAAAGCTTCTCTCAACAATCTCTCCCTCTCCATCTATGCGAGTCTCTCCCTCTCTCTTCACGATCTCTCTCCTAGTGTTCTCTCTCCCCCAACAATCTATGTTGATGGACATCGACGTCAACACTAACGCCTCTCCCTCAGTACACCCCTCTCCTCCCTCTTCACCCTCTCCTTCTCACTCTTTCTCCCCTTTGTCTTCTCTGTCCCTGTTGGTTCCCCTCCTTCTAGAGTTAGGGTTAGCATCAGGGTCTCTCCCTCTCTCCCTTCCATTTCTCGCAATCTTTCACCTCCGATACACCTCGGCTTGGTATTGTATGTACATTACCATATTGAACGAGTGTTAGCTAATACAAGCCCCAGTACCAGTTCCGCAAACCTTGCTTAAAATGCTACCTTCCAACTTACCAAGTTAAAAACATATTGGTAAACATAATAAACCTATTGATCCATTCAGTTATCATGAAACAAAAATTTTAGAAGCATGTCATTAGCAAAAAACTCTGCATCACAAAAATTTGCACATGGTTGCCTTCGGAAGGCTAAAACTCATGTAATCAAAGTCTTCAAGTTGCCTCTTTCCAAAAATTATCTCAAAGGCACGAGACTACTAATGAATAAAGAGCTTAATAATTCAAAAGAAAAATTAAAGACTAAAAGGACCAGTAAGATGTAGTTTGTCAAGAAGCAGTCTGATGGTTCAAAGCAGCCCAAACCTTAGGATAATTGAAATAGTAGGCCTTTTATGCAATGGGGCATCTTTCATCGTCAAATAAATGCAACAACGGAATATATTTAGATCAACCATACCTGAAGATGATATGACTTCACATCTGCACGAAATTGTAAAGCTTGGGCAGAAAAACCCATTGTCTGCTTTGCCATCTAAAGAACCCCAAAGAAATGGAGAAGGGTAAGATCCAAAATAACAACATTTAAACTCTCCTTTTTTCACGCATATTTAAATTTTAGCAGAAGTTAAAAACCTGACACTGGTACATGTTGCGAGGACTCTGATTGTGATCAGACCAAGGAGTGAGATTGGCAACTACACTAAGTATTCCAGTTGGGTGGATTTCTTCATGTGTTGCAGGGAAGGACTCTCTTCTTCCACCATCTCCACCATCAGCACATCTTATTTCCATAAAAGCCTAATTAATCATGTAAAATGAAATAGTCTTTCATTAGATAACTTAAAACTCATACGGCAACTTAAAAAAATTATAATAGTAAACAAGAAAATATAAAAATAAGATGAACCATTGCTATTTCACCTGTTCAAATGGCCCAATAAGCTCAATGTTAAGATTGCTGTCTGAAGAATGGGATATATTTCTAACTGGCCGAATAAATCTTGATGGAGAAGTAAACAGGTACAAGCCAGGATAGGTCCCACCCAAACTCAGGGGTACATAGCCGACCTCCAAATCATTAGGAACCTGTAAAATTGCCATCATTAATGTTATTGTTTAAGAAAAAGAAAAATAAAACTAGAAAAACAAATAAGCACCAAATTCAACAATACAGACCCCTGACAGAGATGAAAGTTTTAAGCTCCGAATGTGTGCAACAGCTTTCTCAACTTTACTAGAAGCAATTGAGCCTACGACACATCCATCTAAAAGAACATGAAGAACTACTGGAGGGCCAGCCCGCTCAAGCTTCGGCAGCAAGGGTGTCATTCCAACCCCAACCAAAACAGTCATAATAGACATTCTTATTTTAAGAAAATCTTTAACTTTTCCTTCAGAATCATAGAAAGATGAAATGCCTGAAACATAAAGTTCTATGAACATTAGCTGTTTAGTTACATGATACATCTTAACTTAGAAGTTTCTACATCAACCTCTAGCAAAATTTTGAAGAATATACATTAAAACATCAAACTTATAAGTGACAGCTGTCAGGAAATATAAGCAAAACCATATAAAATGATCCAAACCAAATGGTAAGTTTGAAAATAAATGATATTTTCTTCTAGGATTATAACACATTCTTCACCAAGCCAGTAGCATGAGTTACAATGAAAATGATGATCACCAGTTAATAATGTATCTAGTACTAGACCAAGATCATTATCATAGTAGTTTAGAAGGTGCATGTAAGACAACAGAGATAAATAGAAAGATGACTCAAGTATCCATATGCATATTAGAGTTAAAATGAAGACAGCACACTAGAGGATGACAGATTAACATAGAAATTCAAACTGAAGTTAATTTAAAAAATGGAGACAAATTACAATATGTAAGACAATCTTACAGCATGTAGAAGTCATATGGTTCAGCAAGCCACAAGGCTCCCCATCAGGCGTGTGAACAGGGCAAAGGAAGCCCCAAGACCTGTTAAGCAGCTGTCTAGACATCACAAATCATACAGAATGAACAAAAATTATATAAATAAGATATGCAAGACAACATACTCGGGCAGCAATTTTCGAACGCTTGTTATGCGCATTTTTGCAAAAGAAGCACCTCTATGAACAGAACGAAAATGTGAGAGGAAACGGTAAAAGTTAAGCCTCTCAGCCTGAATAGTCATCCCTTCTCTCTATTAAAATAATGAAAAAAATCGTTAATAATGTCAACATATTAAAATTCTACTAGAATAAAATTAAATAAGCATCCTCAAGGTTAAATATAATTCATTGCATAATCAAAAATATATTTAAAAAATTGTAATTATCATTCTCTACATATGCTTGCTATAATTTTTTTCATATAATTGCAAACATAATATTTGTTGTACCAGAAAAAAGATAAAATAAGAAAATAAAAAGTATCTTCAAAACAACTTAGCAAGTCTAAAGGCTTTGGTGGATATTAGTAGACATATGTCATGGCTTCATCCCTATTTGACAGCTAGTTTTTTGAATTGAAAATATAATTCATTCATCTAATAAACATTCAGTACAGAAATAAAAATATTGTTACTATGCATATTTACGTACAATTGATATTCAACAAATAGGTCAGACAAACTACCTTTTATTGGCAAGATTAAGTTCGATGATTATGAAATGAACAATGAGAAATGCTAGAAATAATAAGTGGAAAAAGATTAAAGGAAAATCTGGAAAGGATCGTTGACAAAATATTTTACCCATCAGTGACTTCTTCTTATCTAAAGGAGGGCATTGACAACTCCTTTAGCAAGGTTGTCCAACAGCCTTGGTGCAAGACAGGGCATGACCAAACATGATACCCTCATACTGCAACGTAATATCCCTAATTTCACTAATTAAGAGAGACAGCATCCAAACTGCACTTCCTCTTAAATTCAACTGATGAATCGCATATGTAAGACCTACTAAGTTGTCCTAATTAGAGATTCCTAAGCTTCACTGACTGATTTGTATAAAATAATGGAAAAATAAAGAAAGTCACATAATTAGCATCTTCAGTCACAAACTTGAATTTGGTCACCTAAATACCCAAAAGTACAATATCCATCAAAAGCTTAAACAGATGCAAAAATGGTCTCCACAGATCACGGTCTCCATATACTTCCAACCCATCCATGTTTCCATTCCCCATCCCGCATGCCCTTAAGATACCGTTGCAATCATATATGTCAAAAGGCCTGTTTGGATGGCAGGCTTACTAAGATGGATTTATACATAACCTAAAATAAGTAAATTTTGTTAAAAATTGTTTGGTTACTTTTCATAATAAAAACTTGAAAATTGAGTTTGGTGAACAAAAAATCTCCCCCCATTTTCATCAAACGTGTTTATGGTAAATAAGGTTTTGTGATCTTCTGTTTTAAGATTCCTCACAGACAAGAAAAGAGTCCCTAGAAGATGATAAATTCTGTTAAATTGTTTATGTGGAAATGATAAACAATAGATATGATCCCAAAAGGGGAAAACTGACACACACTACATGCATTGTCTCGAAAAAAGACTAAATTAAACATTAGTGGAATCCATTGACTACATTTTTAAATACATATGTGGACAACTTAAAATAACACTATTTATCATCTAATAAATGAAAAAGGAAAAAAAATCCAATGTCAGGTAAAATGGTGACAACAATTATATGGAAAAGCAACAGCATAAAATTCATTAGGGAGCAACAGATTTTGCTGATATCAACAGAATCTAGATTTCAATCAATATCATTCTTGTACAACACAGGCAATTAGACCACATGGACAGTAACTAGATTAACAGCTGGAGTGAAGTCCACTACACGAATGTCTTCAGCATAAGATAAAAACAGCATTAATGCATGTACAAGTTCACATTCTAAGAAGGGAAATTCTATAAAGGAATGCTTTAGGAACAAACCTGAGGCAAATCAAGACTTGATGACGTAGTCAATCTTCCAAGTTTTATCATACTTTCAACGGACCTTCCTACACTAGCAGCATTTCGATTCAAAAACTTTGCTACCTGGTGTACTGGATGCAATGCACATGAAGATATCAGTTTGATAAACAATGTTAGAATGTAAATATTGCATTACAAATTCAACCATTCATAAGCTATTACTACAGGAGAAATCATATGCCCAAGTGACCACAAGATAAGAAGTAAACATATCTTCCTACTGTTATAGATAATACATATAAATGATAAGTCAATTATGAGAAGAGTATGTAGTTTAAGCTACCTAACATTAATAGGTTAGGCTTTTAAGAAGATCGAATCAATGTTCAGTTCTGCAGTTTTAAACATAATGATTCATTTGGTCAGTATAACTACAATGCTCTATCTACACATTCAACAATTTGAAGTTGACAAACCATATTATATTTCACATTCAGGTTGGAATTCAAACTAGTTAAGATGACGACATGAAGAAACTAATGAGGGTGGGCAAATGACTACATAACAAAAGGACCTTGAAACAGAAGGCTTGATAACAAGTTCTAAGAAACATGACAGCAACCGCACTAGAAAAGCAACAGTGCACATCACGGTGAACAGGTTCATAAGCAGGAGGATGGAAGCAGTGCTCTAAAAATAAAATTACAAAAAAATCTGGTAAATAGGGCTTCCTAATAAGTCAATGTACTACAGGGATGATTGGTTGGATATGAGTTTTCCTAAAACAGATAATAATAAAGCATGATTCCCCAACAAGCCTTATGAAAAACCAGGAGAGATTTGTTTTTCGTGAAACTCATTTTTGAGATATTTTTGATTTGTCAGTTTCGGCAAAATATGTTTTATGGAAAGCAACCAAACTACTTTTGTAAAATTCCATTTTCAGTTTTCTGTAAGCCTGTATTCATAAAACTTGTCTCGAATAGCCATAGAAGTATCAAATTATGCAGAACGGATTTTTTTAATAAAAGATAGACTATAGATGTAATGGTCGAATAACAAGAAGCAAAAGATCTTCTACTCAAAAAGCCAAAAACCAAAAAGCAACACAATGTTTATTAAACTAACAAAAGCAATAAAGAATGTCCAATTGAGATAAGCGCACTGAAGCTAAGGAGGAAGAGAAATGAAGAAAAATTCAAGATAAGATGAAGCACTAAGAAAATTCTACCAGCTGAAATATTATATCAAGTTGCCATAATCTGCCAATGATCGGCAAGAACTAATAAGGTGCATAATAATGAATTGTATACCAGAATAATAATAAATACTACATTGACGGATTTACAATGTTTACTTTGTGGTTCATATACAGGTTACATAAATCTCCAAGAAAGCTTGCTAATAACTTACAAATGAAGGAAATATTAAACTCAGATGTTTAGAAGCTAGAATATATCGTGTCAATGAGCTGGGTTCGGGCCTTCATACCCATATTTATGAAAAGGCACAAAAATTTGACAAAGTTCGGGCAAGCCATAAGAGACATTTTGACATAACAATGACACTATCCACATATTCCAAAACATACACCATGAGGATTGTTACGAAATATGATTTGAAATAAATCAAAATTCTTAGTTTCATTGTTGTTTGCCATGTCAAAAACATTAGAAACAAACAACTTTTATTGACTTAATAAGCTGAAAATTTAAAATGAATGTTTGGACTTAAATCAATTTTCTTGGATGGCAACATTTAAAAGGAACAAGATTCCCAATAAGTTGCTAAACTTTAATCCCTCACTCCCTTCAGTGCTTCATTTGCACACACATGTAAACGACAGAGACAGCAGTGATGGACCTCACACTACTGTTAAATCTTTTGTTAGTCAAAACAGTGATAAAACATCCAAATTGAAGATCCACATTGATCATGATGTATGTAAAAAGCCTAGAAGCCCAAAATCATAAGTTTTGGAAGGCACTAAATATGCACCAAGTGGCTTCAGAAATAGATGACTTCAGTGCTATCATGAACGGTGTAGAATTTTAGTTCACATGCTACATTATAAATTTTATCACATACAGATAATTAGTAGTTTGGCGCCGTCCATTTTTTCACCATTTGAGGCTATAGGTAGGAGAACACCAAAACATATGATTTTTACTTTCTAGGCATTTTAAGCAGTACAAGCCACAATCAACAGTGTAGATCTCCAATAATAGTGACAACCGGTCAGTTGGGTTATGGATGGGACAAATGCCAATCGAATATAAAACTCTCAATTCATATTTAACCCATTTAGAATCGTATTGGAATGGATAACCTATCAATCCTTTTATTTTTTATAGACCTTTGCCTAACCCACCAATCTAATCAGTTTTTCACTTTTTATTCATGGACCCTAGAAAAAAGATAACAGAGTAGGGCAAAGAATAGAGAATCTAAGGTTAGGTGTCCAAATAAAGTGAGAAGAGTAAATCAAATTACAAAAAAAGCAATAAATCTTAAACACGCTCTCTTAGTCCATTTATCTTTCAGTTTTACTGTTCTTTCTCTTAACCAGGAACTGCATGACCATCCAAGTCACCGAAACCAAGACAGCATTTACTGTCTTTTATCTTAGCCATGAATTGCTTGATAGTCTGAATCACCCAAACCAAGACATGAATAACCTATGGCCCACCACACTACTGCCTGTTCCTAGGGGCCTAAGTCTGGGTTTTAACAAATTTTCCAACTCATCATGACCCATCTCGTGCAAGACCCAGGTCCAAACCTTCCAATTATAATCTTGTGATCTTGTGTTTCCCAAATTGATGCAGAATATAAAAATACCTTAACTAAATTATTTTATTTCAGGCGAGTTCAGCCAGTCCATAGAAAGAATTATCGCCCCAAATCTCTAATTTGGATGGCCTGCCATTTATAAGAATCATTCATGGTCCTATAAGAATCATTCACCAGAGATTTAGCATTTAATTCATGTTCCAACTCATATTTGTATGTGTATGCTTGTATTAATGTATAAATACATGCTTTAGAAAAGGTATTTGACATAAAACTTTTGCAAGACTTGATTTGCAAATCAAATCCAAGCTTTGTGCTGCACATAGACAGTCGCGAGTTTAAGAAACTTGTAGTGCTAGTTGATGCATGCTGAATGTTAAATCCTTGTTAGTAAATTCATGAACTGATATGCATGTTATTTCCCTTTGGATTTACACAGGAGAGGGAAAGGGTAAAAAGCAGAAGTGGCTTTGATCATCACCCACATATCCCTGTTGCTACAGGTCATTCCACCATCATACTTGCAACCAAACCTCACTAAAAGAAGACACCTTATTGCAGAGGCCAGAAAGCATGCTAAAGCAAGAATAGTTGTTGAGCAAAAACCTGGTGATTCCAATGATTCCACCAATGGCACTTCAATCATCACGCACTCTTGCCTACTAGTCCGTTTATGCTTCATGTAGGGCTGCCAAACAAACTCCAAACAGCTCAAGCTCAGTTTAAGCTCAGCTCGAGCTTAGCTCAAGAAAAGCTCAAATCAAGCTTGATTTGATGCTCTAAGCAAATCAAGCCTGAACCAGCAAAACAAGATCGAAATAAATTTCAAGCCGAGCGAAAAATTGCCCCAGCTTGATCAAGCTCGACTATGTAAGGCTTGAATATAATTATATTGTATATTGTAATATTACATAAATAATGTATTGCTGGATTAGGGCGTGAATTATTGCATTCTATTTATTCATGGAATCAACTAAATGTTAACTCAAGCTTGAAGAAAGCTTGAAATCAAGCTTTCAACATTGAACCAGGCTTGGTTCAATCTAGAATTGATTTCAGCTCAATGTAAGATTATCAAGTTCATCAACTAGACTCATGTTCAGCATCATTCGAAACTAAGCTCAAGTTGAGCATAAAACAATGGTAACAAATCAAGCTTGATCTAATAGTTCAAGCTTGAAATTAATTTCAAACCGAGCTAGATCAGAACCAAGCTCCATCAAGTTCAGCTGTGTTACACCCGCAATTTCATGGACTGAAACAAGAAAACCTGATGAAACATCACCCATAGCCATCCATGAATTTATACAGTTCAAAAAGTTTATTGAACTATCATACCAAAACCAGACGGACTATACACCAACTGATATTCATATCCATCCACGATATGCTTCCAAAACTTGGTTTCAATTTCGGACCCCAAGTAGAGATTCAGTTCTGGATGTTTAAATTGTCTCAAAAATTTCAAAGTTTTGAACAGAAAAGTCAAAATAAAATATAAAAACAAAATTAGCAAAAATAAAATAAACAAGACAAGTTATTCAACATTGTAATACTGCATTCTAGGTTATCTAGGATTGTAATTTGTATAAATTGGGTAGTTTTAGACTAAAATCCAATTGTATAGATTCATTGAAGCTTAATGCATTAAGTAGATCAAAATAATGTACTAAGTAACTAGACTATCGAGTGTAAATATCAAACCCACTCAATTAATCACAAGGATAAGTACACAAGAGTATAGAATTATTACATGTACCTATTCAGTATCCAAAGAGTATAATATTAATCAGTGTTTTCAATGGCGGCTGCAGTGTGCAGGTGGTCGAGGGAATAGCACCTATGCAGTGTGCAGGTCGCATATGCAGGTGCTTTTGTAGTTACTATTTTTCAGCTATTCAACAATAAATATAATATGTTAACTACAATAAAAAAACAACAATAAGGAGGGTATTTTTTTATGGATGGATAATAGAAATATAATAGCAAAGACCTAACAATTAGTGTTTAGTACTTAATATCTAATACCCAATAGCAATAACTATAACATAACACTATTAATATCTGTTCGCGCCCACCAAAAAACATATCAAACCTAAATATCAACTTGAGCCTGCTTCACCTACCTACGTGGGCCCGCATAAGAGCAGGTTGTATACATAGCTCTAGAATGCTAAGCAGGCTTATGCACAGCCATATGATACTAAGCAGGCCACATGGGGCCACGCCATGCTAAATGGACTATATTTTGGTCCATATGTGGTATGACCGCATATAGTATTGCATAAAGGCAACACAGTGCAGTCAAGGGACCACATCCACATTTGCAGGCACATATGTGGAAGTATACACTGCATTTCAAAAAAAAATTGATAAATAACCCATCTAAGCAATAAGAAACTCATGCAAACATCTTTCTTTTGATTTCAATAAAATCATACTAGTAAATCAGCTAATCACATATCATTTTAATAACCAATCTAAAGCATATTCCACTCCATTACCTAAGCAGAATTTAAAAAAAACATAGTTCATTCTATTTCATTTTAATAACCCATCTAAGCAAGAAAAGACATCTAAATACGAAAATATTTCATTTCATCACTTCATTCAATATTTCATTTTCTGTATGAAAAAAGAGAAACATCTAAGGAAAAAGGAATGACCAACATGTGATGTCTTTTTAGTAAAGAAATTCAAACACAGGAGAAATTCAAAAATGATACACTGTTGAGCAACAAAAAGAAGTTTCTGTCATTTTTGACTGAAACTAGTTGAACCAGATGTAACTAACTCAAACTGGTTCAAACCGTCTAGAACCAACCAAAATAGGAGATTATGGCCAATTTCAAACCAATATTCAAATGGTTTGCCAATAAGAATTTTTATAAAAAACCAAAAACAGTTGGTGTGCAGCAATATAATTGTGTTGATCTCTAGGGTTCTCTTACTATTATTTTAAACCAGCAAAGTAACTAAACAACGATGTCATACAATTAATAGAACCTAGAATATCCTTTTAGTGCATGAAAACCAAAAGTCCCATGTTTAGAGATTTCCTTTTAATGCATTTGAATTAACAATTTAATAGTTTTAATCGCCATACATTATTTTGACTTGTCTATTGGTTATGTGCAAACCATGATTAACAATCTGGACTGTCAATCTGCAAGGCCTACAGCATACTTGAGCATACCGGCTCTATAATGTTGCACCTTTTCTATCCACTTGAGGCAAGATAGCCTGAAATCCTACCTTTTCCCATTTTAAGGTACTCTAATAGTTCAGAAACCAACCAGCGATGTACATCATGAATTACGAAGACTCATTATTGGGTTTGGACTAGTAAGATGGAGCACTGCAATTGTAAAGATTCATTATTAGCTTTGCACTGATAAAATTGAGGCTTAAACCCTTCGGCTTAGTTAATCAGGTGCTGATGCAGGAACACAAGTATGGGGAAGCAGGTCTTGTAAAACTAAAATTAACTACTAAAAATTGTTTAGGAAGTAGGTGCGGTTACAAGTTTCCAAGGAGATTGAAAAGCAGATATACTTCCTTAAGTGGGAGACTCCTGCAATTAAGCTGTACCAGCAGGCTCTAGTAATACATGTGTATCTGTGTTCGTGCGCATGTACATATCTGTATATGTATACCTATGTGCATATGTAAACATATGTACATATTCTTATATGTATCTATGTACATAAGTGCATGTGTGTGTGTATGCTGTGTATGCATATATACCTATATATGTGTGTGTGGGTGATTGTGTATGAAAGAGAGAGTAGAGTGAGTCCTACTAGGATGGGAGAGTCAATACTGCCAATGCAAAATTGATGATGAAACATCTTGATTGAAAATCCACAACAGTACATATGATCTACAACATCTAAAAGTTCTACAAATTAAATGACAAAAGTTACGTAATTTCCAATGCATCAAGTGGTCTGGGGCCAAAAAACAACTTTAATGGCAAGATACAATGCTATTATGAGATTTGTAGCTTAAAAGCATGCAAATAGGTTGAATTTTGGTTTACATGCTTAATACATCTAGATCAAGATCAATAATTTGAACTCTCATTTCATGTACCCAGTATCAATATTTTTTAGCATCCAAGCTCTATAGATAATGTTCATTTCTTTTCCCACAAATATTATGAATCATGACCATTGTTGTGAATCCTCACTTTGGATTACCAATCACAGAATCACGGATACTGTGTTGGCGTGATTTGCAACTAATCTTAACAATAGGACACCATTTCAAGTCTTGACTTTTCTATGATAAATAATAGGTTTACTACAACTCTCATTTTACACATTTGGTAATTGCAAGACCTGAAATGATTGTGGCACTAGATAAGATGGTATAGATTTTTAGTTTTCAATTAAGATAATACTAAATGACTAATCAATGAAAAATTCAAAGCATCTCTAAAGATACTTGTTAAAAGGCATGCCAAAGAATAAAAGCATAAGAAACACAAAAACGGTTTCTTCTTGCTCCATAAAATCAATTTCCATGTAAGCCAAGAGAAAAAATTATTTTAAGCCAAGACAAAAGCAAACTCGTATAGTTAACATACCCATACTGATTTGCAGATTTTTCTCTTTCTTTGCTAGCTCATCAAGAAGCTGACGTCTTGACTTGTTTAACCAATCTTGAACCTTCTCCTGCAAAGTTGACAAAGTATCCAAAATATCACAAAATATAAAATATGTCAGCTAAGAACATATCTTCCTAATTAACCAAATAACAAAAATCCAGTTAGGATATATAAAAACTAAAGTAAATAATAATAATTTACAGCCCTATAAGAAATGATATTAACAAGGAAATATTTTTGATCCATATATCTTAACCATCAGATCGACCTATAAACTGATTCATGAACATTCCATCTCTTCTGCTATGGAAGCGTTTTAATTAATCCTTCCTAGAAGTTTTACCATCAAAGGCAAACTCAACATGAAACTATTATATATCATCATCTACAATTTTCTTGTACGAGCTCCATTCAGTAGATGTTGAATTCAATTTCACTCCTAGTAGTAATATGACTAATCCTTTATGTTGGAAACCTTCATATAAAGTAAAGAAAACAAATGAACCATGAAACTGCACAACAGCAAAAAAGAAATGAATTTTCTTCTTCAGAACTTAGTTGATAAAAGAGAACAAAGGCCAGAAGGCCAAGAAATAGTTCTCTCTCAAAAAATGATTAACACCACTCATCAACAAAAGTAGTGGAGGTATTCAGATGACATATCCACCACCATAGAAAACTGATGTACAAAACCACAGAACTTTTGGTGCTATAGAATGAATCAATATTCTCCTCAAGATGCTAGCCATTGCTTGAATATGAGCTCTTTCAAACAATGAATGAGAACAAAAGATTCACTCGGCTAACCACTAAAAAATGCCAAGTGACTTCTGTATTAACAATTAATATACATGACTGGTATGAATCTATTACATTTAGTTCTTAGAAGTATAGAACAACTTGGTCAGATACTGTTAAATTAAGATTAAAAAAAAAGAAGCACGTGGCTTAGGCAAATAAGATTGAACAACCCAATGCAGAAGCCACCCAAATCAGAAAATTATATACATACAAAAATACATAAATACATATATACATATATATCTTTAGTAATCTGATCAAGGTCGGAGAAACCGGTACCGAGCATCGTACGTCCGTACCAGTTCTCCGGTGGCACGACTCGGTACGGACCATGTCGGGCCTATACCGATAGAGGGCACAGTACCATGAGAGAGAGAGGAAAAGAGAGAGCGAGAGAAGGGAGAGAGAGGGAGGAAGGCCGAGGAAGGGTGGTGGACGCTGGCGGAGGGCCGGCGGAGGCTGGTTGAGTCCGCGGGAAGCAAAGCCATGGCCGGTTTCCTTGTTTCGAGCGAAATAGGGGTCCGACCGCGGTCTTAAAAAATTTCACGATTTTTAAGTAAAGTCGGCAATCGCGCCCCCCGCGGCCTCCATCGGACTCCGCCGACCCTCCATCGGCATCCCGACCTCTCCCTCTCCCTCCCACCCCCGCTCGCTCTCTCTTTCCTTCTCCTTCTCCGGCTCTGACAACAGGTCTCGTTTCTGTTGCTGGAACCGTACCGATAAGCCACCTTGAATCTGATAAATGCAGGACTCTGCTCAAGATTGAAAGCCATTTTAGCTCAATAGAAGAGATACCTAGAAACTACGATAGAGAAAACAAGAAGCACTCCATAACCACAATCTGCCAAGAATTGGCTCCTGCTAATTGTAGAAGTTTTAGCTCCACAAGGTAGCTTACGAAGCCCAATCAAACTTACTTTTTGCTTGAACTCTCAAAATTATAACAAAAGTTCAATGAATTTACTTCGAGCTATAAACAGAATACCTTGACATAAATGGTAATCAAGTGTCCAGGCAGTAGAATCTCCTGATTTTGTAATGCATCAGAATTATCTGGTGCAACAGTTTGATCAACAAGTGCGTAAAGTTTCTGCAGCATAAAACTAAAGCAAGAGATGCTATTAATACCACAAGAATGGACTTCACTTTTATGAAAACCCAGCTATTTATATCTCCAATATCTGGTGCAAAGATGCCACAAGTTGAGAAAAAACCATTGAAACACTAAAGGATCGCAATATAGGAGAAAGGAAGAAGTAACTAACATCAGTAAATTGAACTTGTCATGGTTTCTAGTGAGATGCACAAAAACATAGTCTCTAAGAACAGCTTCTGCAACCTATACAGATAGTGTAACAAGAACATGCCAATCAGAAAACATTGGCACATTAAAGCAAATTAACATGACGAACACCAATGACATTCCTGAGGCTAACTTACAGTTGTATGAAACTCATTTTCAAATCCATCCATGACAGGTCGGAAATACTCTCCTAAACAAAGACATCAGAAGATATATATATATATATCATAGAAGCATAGAACGACCATATGACTAGTATAAACAGAACATGAGTACCAATATGCTTTAAGCACTGAGAGCTTGTCAAGAGAGACAAATCCCTGACTTCTTCAAGAATTATTTGAGCCCTTTCACCAATTATTTGACTGCCAACTGCACCCCTCTGCTTTTGGTATCTATCATTATAACAGCATGTCAAGCTCACAAAGATTTCACGGTCACTGGTGTCAATAAGAGCCTGTTAACAACCAGCAAGCACTTCAGCAATCAAACCATCAATACAAGAAAAAGAGAATAGTGATGGAACATAGGAAGAAAAGCATAATTTAGAGGTACTCATAAGGTTTAAGACACAACATAAGACTGCAACCACAATGACCAAAGGATGAAGCACAAATAAAAAAGGATAAAATTAGAAATAGCCCACTGAACAATATATTCATGCATTAATTAAAACTATCATGATTTAATTGGCATCAATCTTCGTACAGGTTCTGTGTTCAAGAGAACTAATAAAAACATATGCTAGTCATAGATCATTGTGAAGTCTCCTGGATACTTGAGAACACCCAAGTCATTACAACCCAGATCATCAAAATTTTGCTTTCCTGTATTTCTATTTATGGTGCCAAAAATTTTTGAATATTCTTCATTCAATCATTTTGTGAATATTCTTCATTCAATGACCCAGGAGTTGACGGTCCCATTTGGCAGCCAAACAAGTGACTTGATGAATTTGTAATATTTACAGAAATAGGTGAGACTCATTAGAATACAGCTAAGTGCATTGGTATTAGATTGTAAGTAAGATCTTGAACGTATCATACCACTGGAATGACCAGACAATCGATTGCATGCAGAAACAAATGATCTCACTAATTAAATCTGCAGTTTATAGATACTCAGCCATGAGCAGCTACTTTTGGACATCAAAAGCACATCCCTTCACAATAACAAAATTGGAACTTGTAATGTCCCCAAATTACCTAGGGCTGCCAAATTAGTGAGCTGTTTGTAACAAGGTCGGTGGAACCGTCCCGAACCGGGCGGTTTTGGCCGACTCGAACCGTACTAGTGGCTCGTCAGTACGGTTCCGGCAATGGAAATGAAACCCATTGTCAGAGCCAAAGAAGGAGAAAGAAAGAGAGTGAGCGGGAAAAGGAGGGTGAGGAAGAGGTGGCGCATGCCAGAGGAGGGCTGCGGAGAGCCGGCGGAGGCAGTTCACTTAAAAATTTTAAAATGTTTTAGCCACGGACGAACCTCTGTTTCATTCAAAACAGAAAAACCGGCTGTAGCCTCGCCTGCCGCGGCCACCGCCGGCCCCTCGCGCCCTCCGCCAGCCCCCCGCAGCCCTCCGCCAGCATCCGCCACCTCTTCCTCTCCCCCCTTCTCTCTCTCTTCCTCTTCCATGGTACCAATAATCTCTCTCGGTGCAGGCCGGGCACGGCCCATACCGAGTCATCCCGCTGGAAAACCGGTACGGTGCCTGGTACCGGTTCCTCCGACCTTGGTTTGTAAACCAACCCATTTTCGGCTCAAAATTCAGCTCCAGTTTGGCCCAATTATTAGCAAGTGACCCAAACTCGAACTAGGCTTAGCTCACTCGAGCTTGGATCGATCGAGCTGAAAATAGGAATATATAAGAAATATATTGTAGGTGATGTAATATTTTAGTTGTTATTTTGTAAACAAGAAATATATTTTATTTTTAATTATTATAATTTGACATAACTTGTAATGTATTTTCAACCATTAAATTAAGATATTGTCTGAATAAATTCCACAAAGTAAACAAACAAAAGGCTCAAAAGACCTCAAAGATTGAAATCTCAGGATACAAGGGCCTTCTAATTTTCCCTTGGAACGATATACCCTAGATATTGTCCCATTCTGATGCACAAGATCATTGGTATGCTCAGAAAGGGTCAAGCATTTCACTTGGGCATGGAAGCAACATTAATTCCTTGAATACATCACCTAGTCCCGCTTCAGCACTGGGTTGGCAGGTCACCCAATAAAATTAGCTTTAATTCCTTGGTTCTTGACACAAAGGGAACTCCTCAACCCCCCCCCCCCCCCGGCGAATAATCCTTGCAAGTGAAAGCCAGCCTTCGCCCCGCCCCCCACAAAAAAAAAATAATAATAATAATTGCAAGCGAAAGCCACTGCTCCCAGCCTTCTCCTTCCCCCTACCCAACATAATTGCCTCCTTCCCCTTACACGACCCAGAGTCAGAAGAATGCCACACCTTTTCCGCCTCCACCTTGTCTAACACTAGCCCACTACATCCTCTGATGCCACCAAACCTTGTTTTCCTTTATTTTGGTTGCTCTGAGGGCCTCCCAGTCCCATTTCCATAACGAAAAGTATGGTACGAGTCAAGGTTCGCCGAACTAGCATCGACCGTCATACCAACTAACGACTAGTTCCATATGGAACTGTTATTTACTATACCGAGCCGAGGTGTACCGAACCAGGGGGAAGGGAGAGAAACAAAGAGAGAGAAGAGGGGGGCTTACGAAGAGGGGACAGGGGAGGAGAGGAAGAGAGGGCAGGAGGGGAGAGAGCGCGAGTGAAAGAGAGAATAAGAGAGAGAGAGGGGTTATGGCAATGGGAAAGACGGAGGAGAGGAAGAAAGAGAGAGAAGAGGGTGAGAGAGGAAGAGAGGGGAAGGAACAGAGGGACGGAGAGGGGTGTGTACAAAAATAGCCAAACCGCGAACACAACTTATATCGGGTTTTTTTTAAAAAAAAATGGTTTGGTTTCGATTTGAGAAAATCTTGAACCCAAAAAATTCAGCTTGGTTTTAGTTTGGGTTTTCAAAACACCAATTCAAACCGACCCAACCCGAGCCGACCTGACCTAAGCCATGCATACACACACACATATATGTATATGTTCAAACCGACCCGACCCGATCCAACCCAACCCAACTCATATGTGTCTATATATATAAATTTCAATTTTTTATTTTTTTCTTATATTTTCTTTTGTATATAAAATAGAATTTTTATGTTCAGACTTAGCCCAACCCATTTATTCTAGTCGATTGAATATCAAACCTATATAAAATGAATTTTTTTATGTTTAGACTTAACCCAACCCATTTAGCCCAGCCCATTGAATGTCAACCTAATAAACCGAACCGAATTTTTTAGGTCGGTTTCAAGCGGTTTTTGTAGATAGTTAGTTTAGTTTTGGTTTCGATTTTAGAAAACTGGTTTGAATCGATTCGGTTTCACATTTATCTCCAAACCGACCTAACCCGACCCGAGCACACCCTTATGAAGAGAGATAGACGGGGTTTACCTTGTAGATGGCAGCAATCGGAAGACCAAAACCCTAACCAAAACCCTAACCATAACCCTATCGTTAATCGGGGTCAACGAGGAACCCCATGGCGTCGACTGAGGATGACAACAGCATCTTTGGTATCAATGATGCCAACAGCATCATCTTTGATGTCGAAGAGGAGAGAGAGAGATAGAGAGAGTAATCAAAGCCTTCAGCCGAAGGGTCAGGGATTTTATAAGCCAAACCAACCTGAACAGTCGAACCGTCCCAATTTTGTGTTAGATTAGTTCGTTAGATTCAGATCAGTTTGGCAAATGTTGATATCAGTGGTACAGTCTTGTTTCGGGGGCTTTCGAATCTTTGCCTCAAGTTCACACTAGACCCTTAAACAAGCTACTTGCAAACCGTTCAAATTTGGCTCAAAATGAAATAAGCTACCTCATGTTCAGCTCAATTGTGAAGGAGATTAAGCCGGGCCTAACTTGTTTGAACTTGGCACACTTACAACCCTTTGTAATCAAAATGGAACTAAACCATTCAGCATACCTTGGTTATTGGCTATAACTTGACATGATCCCTAAAAGCACTAAAGGATACCAAATTTGACATCATTCCATTGCTACAGATATTCAAATCGGCGAGAAAAACAATCATGCTCGTTTGCTCAACTACACTACCCAAAATTAAATTCTTACTACGTGATAGTAGTTATGATAATCATTTAACCATTAGTAACTTCTACAAGTAATGGTCCTCAACTACATGGCACAAATGTTAGATACATATTCTGTATAGAAACAAAATACCATGAATCTGCAGATATATAACATACATATATATAAATAAATGTAGATACATAAATATGTAAATATAGTAGAAAATATGGAGATTAGTAATGGAGGAATTTTGTCATTTTAGTATTGATACAAGCACTTTCCTATGAGCTGCTAATGGTGATTTACATATAAATGATGAAAATATAGCACAAGATGAGTAATAAGTTATTGCTACTAAGTTTACACCAAATAGAAGTAGATGAAAATACAATATAAATACCTCCAAATGAAAATTGATGGAAAAAGGGCACTGCAATTTCAATTTCAAGACAACAAGATCGCATTCGATCAATATTAGTAACATACTTAGTAGAAATTCAAGATTATTTAGTTCACAATTTCCATATACAATTGTTTAATGTTATCAATCATTCTTCTTTTGGATTGCCTCTCTAGCTTTCTTCACATGCCCACACCTAGATCTCTTCTTTCTCATTGTGAACACTTCACTTTGGCTATTAAAACAAAATCTTGGCTAGGTTTCATTCTTCTATGAGAGATCAAACTCACCAGCTCATATGCTCATATATATTGCATGCAGGGTCGGCGGAACCGACCGGGCAGTTCCGGCCGTTCCAAGCCATACCGGAGGCTCACCGGTACGGTTCCAGCAACCGAAACGAAAACCATTGCCGGAGGCAGAGAAGGAGAAGGAAACAGAAAAAGAGAGAGCAAGCCGGGTTGGGAGGAAGAGGGAGAGGGAGGGAGGCCGACGGAGGGTCGCAGATGCCGGCGGAGGCCGTCGGAGGCCGAAGCCTTAGCGGAAGGTGAGGCCACAGCCGGTTTTCCTATTTCGCCAGCCTCCACCACCGTCCGTCGGCGTCCTTCTCCCTCCCTCCCTCTCCCCCCTTCTTTCTCTCTCTTTTCAGCATCCTTCTCCCTCCCTCTCTCCCCATTCTCTCTCTCTCACGGTCCGTCACCCTCTCCTCCGTCGATACAGGCCCGACACGGCACGACGTAGGCCCGTACTAACTCATACCGTCGGAGAATCGGTACGATGCCCAGTACCGATGTCGTCGACCTTGATTACATGTATTATTTCAAACTCTTAAAAGAACTACTAAATAACTGCTCAATATTAACATCAGATGATAATCAAAATGAATGAAACAACCACAATAACAACAATTATCGTAGCGGAAAGACTTTGGAATGAATGTTTAGCATATAAACACATCAAAAATCTCTTTGTATTAAATTTACCATTCAAGAAAAATAAATAGTAGAAAATGCATGTATGCCCTTGAAAGTTAAAATTTGCATGTACACCCTTCCCCACGTTTTGCTTTCATCTTTCATTCTAACCTCAGTTTGTATAGATTACAGTTAATACAGCATGTTTGTTGAATATTTTTATCGCAATTATATATAACATCAGCAGTGGCCCCAAATAGGAATTTTTGGCAAAGCCAAACCTAGATAGTTGGGAGAAGCCTAGATATTATAGTTACAATTAATATTTAATACTATATGATTTTTTCAAACATAGGCAATTAGCTGAAATTTTGTGCAAACAGTTTATAAGTACTTTTTAATCTTTGACATGTAAACTAAGTAACTAAGCACTTTGGAAGAATGCAAGTACAAAAAAAAAAACCTCGAGAGGATCCACTGGTAAGATGAAATGGTAACATTACGTTCATTTGCAAAATGTCATCTAACCAGAAGGGTGAATCTACAGTATTCAGATTTTGGAGGGCCACAGATACAAGTTTCAAACTTTTGGAGGGGCATTAATGCAAGTTTAGGATCTAAAAAAACTATGCATGTGTATGTACATTCTGCATTTCGCAATATTTTCTTCTAACTTTAACTTGAATATTGAACAATAAATGATAAATGAAACAAACTGTTGACAAGAACAAAGATCATGATACAACACCTTCAAAACAATCCCAACAGGAAGTAAGAACTCCCTTCCTCTTATCCTGCAAAAATTCAGTAGAAAATCCATGTTGTAAATACTATGGAACATCGATTACTTTTTGGGACATGTCACTGTAGGGGCTGTTACCAGAATCCAAGCCTTGCACTTCCATTTTGAAGGTAATACAACTTAACTGTCACAGAAGATTGGTCTTCTCGAACACATCTACAACATAGCAGAAAATATTAGAACAGTATCAAAGAATAGCCATCACTACAAACCAATTTCCAACTAAAATATTTATCCTATAACCTATATATGCATGAATTTACTGATATATGCATATGAATTAATTAATAGTTATAACATAAGACTTATGTCATAAGTGGAAAGACAACTCTTTCCTCTTTTTTCTTATGGAAAGAAAGCAACTAACACCCACTTACAAATACTAACTATTGTTTTCACAAAATAGAAACATCTCAAAGACAAACTTTAACTCTATGTACAGCAGAGAAGGCTTTCTCTAAAACAATTATTGTAGCAGATCATAAAGTCTACAATAAGAACAAGTAACTGGAATGGTTTTCTGCAAGCTTTACCTCATTTGGCACTTGCTATAAATTACTAAGTATAGCTAGATAAGTTCCACAAAGTCAAGCTGGAGATAACAGTTTATGTATGGATGACAATTTAAACAACATGGCCTACCATTACATGCACCCTGTGAGAAGAAACTACAATAAGCTACATCTTTCTTGATGCATGTAATTCTTCCCATGTCTCTTTCCAATAAATTCCTTTTCAAAAATTTACTTACTAGTTACTGCACCAACTTGGTTAGATTTGATGAAACTACATATCTATACCATGCATGTTTTATGAGATCATTCCAATAGCGCATATCAATTCAATCAACAATTAATTCATAATTTGAACTTATGTAAAATTTACTTGCTATTTTTAAAATCAATAGTTTTGCATTCTTCTGAAAAATTCGCAAAGGCCTTTCTTCTAACCATTTCATTGTAATTTTTATAAATGATAGTTTAATTGAAAATGATTTACAACTGTCAAAATCATTTTTTGTATTTTCACAACATTTATGATGGCTACGCCTCAAACTGAGTATATTCACAAAAAGCATACTGAGATACATTCTATTTCTAACATTGCTGGTTACCAAACCTTGTCAAAGATAGGTATGTCCCCAATTCCTATTAACCCACATTTTAGAACTTTTCTCTATCAGTACTAGAGAAAATAGGGAGTAGACTGGTCATAGCTCAAGTGTGCATCATAGTTTCTGCTCTCTACGTGGCAATTTCAGATATTATTCTAAGCCTATCCGCCCCACTTATTACTGCACTTTATCAAACTAATAAATGGTTCAAGTCCAACGATCCAAGTGCCAATGCATGCCAATCATCCTGTGACATAGCAACATGGTGCCATAAGCACACTTGTGCCACAATACCCTGCACATCACAGAACATCAACCAATTCCAATTTTGCACGGGGCAATACAGTCTGGCACCCATAGACATTAAGCAAAAATTTTCAAACTTCTTTAATTTTGTTGGCGCAAGGCACAGGCACTGCATGGTCCATTCCATGTTGGCCAGCCACAGGCATGCTAATTGGCACTGGCACATGAATCCTTCAGTTCAACATTATTGCATCTCAAGATCTACAATTTTGTGCAAAGCCGAAATGACTAAAGAACAACATTGTAGGAGAAACCCAGAACACTGCATCACCATGATAGTCTGCTCATGAAAGAAAACAAAACAATGATAAATTTCCTTCTTACCATTTTCGATTATGATTAATGGAGCAGAAAAACTAATGGAGAGAATCTAATAATCTTGTCTATAGCAGGCAATCTTCTTCCCCTTATGAGGGTGCTTTGCATTAAGTGATCAGCAATTGTGTATCTTTCTTATGAAACAATATTATCAAATGAAATGCACCAAATTACTATGCATATATTTACCTTTGTCAGGAACCAAGGGTACAACTAGTTAATGTGATTTACTTGTAGTAATTATGAATCCAACTCAAATTTACTAAGTTGTTTGATTGACCTGCAAGTGAGAGCGGGATGCCCAACAAGTAATTAATTATTCCAAGTCCACATTAGGATCACAATATGTTTAGATATGTATTTTTTGGACTTAATACACTTAATTTACATTAATGTGCTACTATATAATAATCTTGACAGTAGTTATATCTATTTCTTATTGGGAATAATAACTTCTTGCAAAACAAGTCCTATGTCCTAAGCCAGTGTTTGGGTGGGAAATAAAGAAGGCAGAAGACTTGGAATAACCCTTATGCATGTCAATCATCTTCCAAAAACCAAGCATACGCAGCAGTTAATTATCCTAGTCAAAAAAACTTAATTACGCCAAGCATAAACTATTCTAAGAGAAAACTATCATAAGCTGCTCCCAGCATAAAACCATCATTTATGCATGCCTCCTTTATTATACAGAAAACACTCTCAACCAGAAGTTATTCCAAAAATTGTAATCAAAGAAAAACAGGAATAACTTGTGCCTAGCTTCCAATTAAGGCTACAAATGATGACAGGTTGACTGTGACCCAACTCAACCCAACCCGATTAGACCAACCCAATCCATTATGGAAGACCCATGGGACCAGGTCAGGTTCAAATATTAGACCAGTTACATGAGTCATTTCTTCATTTCCTCTATTAAGAGAAAAGCTCTTAAACTAATCTCACTGCATCAAGAAAGCCAGCTATCGAGGTTATTAACCTCTTGAAGCATATTACGGTTCTAGATAAACTTTTAACTCAGAGTTTTGACCATGTTAGCAAACAATTTTATTCAACAGTAAGAACAAAATTTTGTTCATGAATTCTTGTTAGTAAACAAATGTAGTCATGGCCGCAACCGGACCCGACGCGGACTCAAATATTTTGAGTTGAGTCCGGATCATATATGACCCCACCCCAATCCAAACAACCTCCTAACAGGCCTACATAACAGCACAAATGGCTGCATAATGCTAGAAGGGTCATGTATGCATACCAGGCAAGCCTCCTAATCAAACCATTGCGACCCAATGATATACAATAACCGCAAATACGGAACTTTGTGTGATCAAGGGAGCAAATCTGAATATACAAATGCATACATATATACATCCTCCACCTGAACCTACCCCTTCTACGTAGGCCCATATAAGAGGAGCATATATGGCTGCATAATGCTAGGAGGTCCATGTATGCAGCAACATAATACCAAGCAAGCTTCCTATTCAAACCATTGCAACACAATGATATACAACAGCAAATAGGGAATGCAGTGCGATCAAGGGACCACATCCGAATATACAGGTCTATACATAGACACATACGCATCTTTCTTGAAAAATTGTTGATTCCCTGTGACTTATAATATATCACAAGAAGTTGATTGACATAAGATTTTGTGTAAAAATGGTCATGATTTGGTACGCAAAACACTGTGGTACCTATAAAATTGTTCTCGAAGAGTTAGATGTCCAGAAAATTTTCAAGAAATAATATTTAAATCTGGTTGCATATTCTCTTTATGATGGTAGTATGGTACTTCAAGTATCCCCCTTCATGGGCTTGCAGTGTAAATTCTATTTTCAATGAGCTATTTTAGCAACAATGCTGACCCTCAATTCTATTTTTATTATCTTTGTACTATAGCTTGAAGGTTAAGTTAGCAAAGTAAGAAAATGTTACAAAGTTTGAGAAAGTTATGAAGAAACTATGTAATTGAATGCACAAAAAAACATGAAAAAGAAGAAAGATATAATATAACAAAATTACAAAAAAATTTGAAAGCAAACAATCCATCGCAACCCATTTACGCAAATTTTAAAGATGAAAGCTACATGATCGATAATGTGAAGATACAAAATATAATTAATTAATTGTCACTTTAAGAAAACAGCAACGCACCTTATGACCACTGCTTTATCACTATATCCAACGCCACGAGAACGAAATGATGAACGAATCATGCCCATTGGCTGAAACAATAAAGATTTTTTATAGTGATGAAACTATAGACAAATACAAAAGGATAGATTAGGAAAAGTTTGTATCTGATGCAAGGTCTACCGAACTGGCCGGTTCAGCATGTACCGTACCAGTATCGGTCCTAACCGGTAAGGTTCGGGCCGGTACCAGCCAAATTTTGCTGTCTTGGTGTGAACCGGTGGGGCCGGAACCGGCCAATTTTCGCTGTCTCGGTGCGAACCGGGCCGGTTCACACCAGCCCAAGTGCGGCTTCCCTGTGTGCCCGCACACAGGCACCGCTTTCCGCTGTGTACCGTTGTGAACAGGGCCGATTCGCACCAACCCAAGTGCGGCTTCCCCGCGTGCCTGCGCGCGGTTTCCCACACTAGGAACCGCACCCGTGCGCAGGAACGAGCGCCTGCGCAAGCACGAGCGGGGAATCGCGTCCCCAACTCACGCCCGTGCGTGATTCCCCGCGCAGGGAACACACCCGCATGCGATTCCCCGCGTGAGGCAGCGCACCCACGCAGGTCAACCCGCGTGGGCCATTTAATGCCACTCTGTTGCATTGAATGCATCCGCACACAGAGGCGCGCATCCACGCGTTGTTTTTTTTCGCGTCCACACGCGTCTACTCTGTTGGCCAGTTTAGTACCGGTTCCAACCGGTACTGTACCGATACGGATGTCCACTGGTACGTCGGTACAATCGGTACGGCGGAGATTCTAATGTAAAGAAAAAATGACATTTGTGTTTAAATAAGGAGAGAATATAATTGAAGAATGGTGCATCTTACATAGTTACGTTTCGGCACGATTAAAAGTCGGCCAAGTCGCTCCAACCCATTACAAATGAAGTAACTAGAAAAAAAATAAACCATATTTAGTAAACAAAGAATCAATAGTAAAAATGCCCAATGATTCACCACAAAATGCAGTCATTGAAATACTAAAACATTAGAAGCCACTGATAAGAAATTATACTATAAGTAAATGAAATTAAATTGAGAATTAAAAAAAATAACAAGAAGTAGTCACTGCAAAATAGGACAATCTAATCAAATTAGTTGTTTTGTCAAAAGTGTTTTAGCTAGCAACCTTTGATCATTTGACTCCATAGTAGTATGATAAATATCAGATTGCAAAACTGTATATTTCCCAGAGCTATTAGACAGCAACATGCAGACTTCAAGTTTATATTATTCTTTATTAATTTACAATTAACAAAAGTTGTGAACCCACAGCAAAATCATAATGCCAAAATGAACCAAGCATAGTTTAAAGTTTAAACCAATGAAAGGAGGGGAAAACTCTACATCGCAAATATAGTTCACACTTCACATCAAAAAAAAACTGTCCATTGTGGATGATCAGGCAACAGGAGTAGCATTACAAATTCAAGACACATGTAATTTTAAGGGTACTAGGCAACAGATTTGTAAAACTAAATGAACAACAAAAAGCTTGTAATTGCTGAAGGATAATGGCTTAGCAACCCAACAAAATGCAAGATTGAAATCATTTTCACCAATAAATGATGATATAATTGGCATGGCCTTATAAGACGATGAGACTACCATCACATGGTAATGTTATTCTTAAAGGTGAGATCAAAGCCAAGTGAAGGTTAACTCACCAACCCACTAGGAGCAGAACACATACGTAGGCCCCAGAAATCCATGGTGCAATGAATATAAACCTAGCACAATCCGATGCCTGCTAATCCTTAGAGGATGAGAAATAAGAGTAGCACAACAAAAGAGGCCCATACTTTTCCCAGATTCCCACAATTTGCTCAAATGTCATTGCATACTCACCATCCACAGGTGCCACAACAATCACTAATACTACTCACAATATCCCATATACTAGAAAAGAGAGAGCAAGAGAGAGTGGACATAGTTATCAGCTATTACCTCCTATTGCTATCATTACAAACCGTATGCCCATAGATAAGGACACATGCCAAAGTCGTAAAGCAGAGAAAGAATATAACAGGAAAGGAGGTTAGCTATGTTATAGTCAAGTGAAATTTTGGTGAAGCCAAAATATTAGGTATGCAAGGCAAAGCTAGCCCGACTCAATATGTTACACTTCTTGATTTGATCTAACTCATCTTACAACGACCAACAACCTCCCCCAAAAAGGCTAATCAGAAGGTTATTAATTAGGATCCTCAACCTTGCTTAGGTACCCAAGACCTCCCCAACATGCCCATGAAGTGGGATTAAATGCACACCCATGCAGGCACTCACACATCTATTGGTCTTACTTGCTAAATGATTCCATTTGTGTCCCTTCATAATGTGAAGTTCTGGTAATTAGTTCAATGGATGATCATAGCAATTATGAGGAGTGGAAGCATATATTGAACCATCACAACAAGGCATACCAACACTTTGGGGTATCAAATTTTAGCCTTAGCTATCATGGCGCTTGATCGGTCATAATAATGCCTTGTGCTATTAGTGATAAGTAAGAAAATACATGAAAAACCAAAGCTATCCATATACAGCACTATAGTTCCAAGAGCATGGTCAAGGCGTGGAATGAACATCACTAGTGAGAGCTTTATCTTGATTCTTGACAAATATCAGCTATCATTACAATCTACTTCTCTAAAGGACAACTGACGGTTATTTCAGTTCTATAGTATATGGATCCTCACATGTCTACATATTCACTGATGTAGTGCTAATATATAGTGGTAACAACTTACACCTTTACTATTAACTGAACCTCATGAGAGAGTACTCCAAGAAAACTAAATTCATTACATAAGACGGGTCCAACACCACCAAAAACCATTGACACAACACATTAAGGTAGTCCTAAATTACCATCCTAAGGTTCACTGCATACACAAGAAGCAAGAAAAAAAGTTTTTCCTACAATGCTGATCTTATATATAATTAATTATTTAATTAGAATATCTTATTCCTTCTGTTTATAACATCATTTACATTGTTAATATGCCATTCCACAAGTTTCCTTTACAATTAAAGGTTTTTGTATTTGATACATTTAGTCCAATATCAAATAGGTTTGAGCTAGTATGTCAATCAATTGTGAGTGTCATAAATATATCAGCTCTAACAAATTAGCAGTAGCAAGCATTTTAAGTTTTATTTCAAATGTTTGATTTGTTTATGTACAAATTTCTGGGTTTAGTATTTAAAACATGTCTAGTTACCAATAATAAAGCTAACAAAAGTAGTTGCTTTTGCATAAAAATTCCAATTATTTGTGTCTATTTGCAAAAAACCAGTGGCACACAAATATTTTACATTATGAGTTGCACCAAGACATGTCTGGCATTGGCATGATACTTGGTAGTTCCTGCCCCACGCATGCATTAATAATCTCAATGTACACATCTAGGGAACCTTTCCTCTGACCAATTGACTTGAATCCATTCAATAGTTAACATTTAAGTTATCTAAAGCAGGAGAACATTTGGGCACTAGCATGGGAAAGTGGATCTCATATATAGTTACACACAAGCATGCACATACGAGATAAGGAAATATTTAGGAATCAAGAGTCAGCATGAGTTTCCAAAAGTTCCGGATGCAGGTATGGCACCATAACTTGAAGTTTCCAACTAATCTTGATATTATAACTAGAATCTCATACTACAACTTGTTGTCAAGATGGCATCAACTCTCCAAACATTACCTTAAAGTCTATGATTAACATCTAGATGCTTACGGACAAACAAGTGACAAAAAAATTGGTAACAAAATCATATTAAAAAATCCTATACATGTTGCCATAAGAAATTCAGATCATCTAAACAATTCCTTAGTAAAATGTCTCAAAATGCAACCATCCTAATTGAGGTCTGTTAGGAATAATACAATAATAGAGGATAAGAAAATTAACATTAAAGTCTGGGTTGAAGCATCATTTTAAAAAGAGATACTCACCCGCCCATTTCAGTTGCCTCCTCTTTATGAAAAATTAGCTTCTGAGGGTCGGCATCTTTTAAGTGGCAGAGTCTTGACTGCAAAAACAAAACTTCTGTCCTTAGTGCTTGAATAAGAACCACGTCCTATGAAGTTATTTTTTTAGATGGAGAAGTGAATAAAGAGAGAATAATACAACACAACCAGCCTTTATAGACTCCTATATCTTTCACTTAGATATCATTAATCAAACATCTCTAAATGCAGGTACTTCTCACGGTTTCATATTATGAATATTCAAACAGAGCTTACACAAATGGCGGGAAATATTAAACATCATAATACGAGAACATAGAATGCAACTAAGACTCTACAACCGTTTCACTTGATGAGTTGCACTGCATTTCCTTGTGTTCTTTGCTGCCCACGTTACATGTTCATGTAGCTCATGGTCATTCCAAAGCATGTATTTTTCCTTTGTTTGTCTGGACCAGTGGCTAGCTCAGATAGACTCCTACTTTATTCATTTCATCCAGCTGATGAAGCAACAGTTAACTTAACAACCACAAGAGCTCCCATGCCTCGTCCCCACAATTTTTCAACAAGCAATCAAATTCCAGTAGCCCATCTACTCCTCCCCTTAAAACACTATCATAGATCCCCTTGACCCACCTATAAGCCCGAACAACATTTAAGAGCACAAGATACCCCTCTATAGTGATGAAAAACCTCTAACAGCACATATCAACCACTCGGCTCAATCTAAGAAGATCCTCAGTGATTGCACTAAAATCAAAAAAAAAAAAAGAAAAAAAAAAAGATTTTCCACTTTCCAATCAAAGCGAGAAAAAAAAAAAGCCAATCTCAGTACACCCCATACCCCGGCAACACCCCAGCCCACAGAATTCCCAAGAAAATATACAAAACTACAAAAAGAAAAAAAGACGAGAAGCAGAAGCATAAGCATACCCTCAACATTATGGGCAAATGCCCAAAGCTCATGGGTGTTTGCACGGGCTGTCGTTCGTTGTACTGAAGACAAATTGTCACCTTGAATTCTCCTTTATACGTTGTCCTCGCTTGCCTGCACTGCTCCCACCCCCAAGAAAAAAGAAAGAAAGAAAGAAAGAACTTACATCGAATCCAATACTTGAAACTCTAGCTACTTACATTGACAGCAAACAGTAGAGATAATTCGAAGTCAAAATCACTAACCTCATGGGGATAGAGAGCCTCCGTTATACGGCCTTTGGTAGTAGTTATACGGCCTTCCCTCACCGGGTGGAAAACTTGGGGATTCTCAAAATATAGTGCCCGAACTCCGTCAAGGAAAAACAAGCAGCCAAAAAGCAACAAAAAAGAAACCTTTGAAGCGATCGAGGAAAGAAAAGAAAGAGAGAGAGTGAGAGAAAAAAAAAGTGATAAAGGATATTTCTAAGCTTGCCACCGGTGGAGGGGTCGGAGACCTCGACGGGGCGGATGGAGAGGAGAGCCTTCTCGAGGCCCTCGTCGATGAAGTAGTTGAAGGAGTCGATGTGCGGGCGGAAGAGCTCGCGGAGGGCCTCGTAGTCGGGCTTCGTCGCCTTCGACGCCATAGCCGAGCTCTCGATGGCGTCGCAGGAACAGCTCGGTGGAGTCTCTCGGCGGTTGGCCAATCGGAACGGAAGATAAACCCTAAAGTACAAGGGTTTTACAAGGGTTTTGCGTAAGGCTGCAAACGGCCGGGTTGAACCGTAACCGACCCAACCGAGTTAGACCTGACCCATTTTAGAGGATCCGTGGGTTCAAGTGGGGTTCTAAAATTAGACCCATTTTATTTTTTCGGTCGGATTTGGAATAACCCAATCTCAATCCAACCCGAACCCAACCCGATCCGACCTAACCCGAATCCGAATTATCCATGTAGACCCACAAGCCCACAGGCCGCAGCCGCCACCCGCAAGGGAAATCGCTCCAGCAGTCGATTTTCCGTGAGGAGTCCTCAGGCCCATAACTCATTCACTGCTTAATTAAGCGTTCAGCCGATGCTAGCCACAGCCATAAGCCCATTCGCTCTCTTTTGAAGGTTCTCCATTTCTCCCCTAAGGGCTGAGACAGAGGAACCCTAAAGAAAACCCTTCCTTCCTGGATCGATCTCCCCCTTCGTGCTCATACAAAACTGTAGACCTTGCGGCGATTCAGCAAGTCTCTTCGGCGACCGGCAACTTCGGCGTGCTTCATCCCTTCTCCCAAGGTATCTCCCACCTTCAAAACCTTAAATCTGCAGCTTACCCTACATTGTTATCCTCCATCCTCCCTTCTTCGATTCTTCCTCCTCTAGATATTCCTCTCTTCTTCGGTTCTTCAAAATCCTAGTTCTTCCTCCTCGAAATATTACTCCGGTTTAGGTCCTTGTATAATCCTAGGTTTCAGCATTTTTTCTAATGTTTTTGATTATTTGATGAAATGCGTAAGTGGGCTTCTGGTAGGGCTGTCAACAAGCCGAGCCGAGCCCGAGCCTGGGAGAGCTCGGCTCGGCTCGTTTCACAGAAGCTCGGGCTTGGGCTCGGGCTCGGGCTCGGTAACGAGCTCTATATTGGGCTCGAGCTCGGGCTTGCTTGGTAAAGCAAAGGCTCGGGCTTGAGCTCGTAAAGCTCGTTTCAATTACGAGCTCTATAACGAGCCCGAGCTCGGGCTCGTAATCGAATTCGAGCTCAGGCTCGGCCTCAATAACAAGCTATTTTTCTCTATGTGGTCAGATTTTTATGAATTATGGTGCTGAAATAAAATTTTTCAGTGGAAAACTAGAGCTCGTTTGGACTCGTGAGCTGCTCGGGCTCGAGCTCGGGCTCGGGCTCGAGTGTAAACGAGCCTCATATTGAGCTCGGGCTCAGGCTCGTTTGACTAACGAGCCGAGCCCGAGCCGATCCCGAGCAGCTCGGCTCATTAACAGCCCTAGCTTCTGGGTGCCGGCCTTGGCTCTATTTCCACATGACTTTCTGTGTGAATGCATTTTTTTCTATGGGATGAATGAGACATCTCCATCTGGTTAATTTGTTCTATTTGCATGAATAATTAACTACAATATGATTAATTTGCATGATTAGTTAATTTGTTCCATGAATATATTATTGGCTGTGTTTGGAGTTCAACTTGTGACGGGCTATGACAACATCATCTTGAAGTGTTCTCATTTACCACTGCATTTTTTAGTGCCATCAATTGTAGAGAAAATGTTGTGTGCAGATTGATTAAGGAGGTCTTGTCCCCTTCTCTAGATTAATTGCTCTTCAGATGACAACTTATTTTTGTTTTTCTGAATTTTGGTGTATGAGAAGTAAAAACATAGTGATGAAGGAATTGTCACATTTGTGCAATCCAAGGTGTAGATGATTTTCACTTGGCCATGTTTTAGCAGCTTTGGCTTAGGATCTTAGTGGTGATTATGAGTTTTGATCCTCTGAAACTTGAGGAGAAGTTTTTTAATTAATGCACTATATGATCAAAAAAAGAAAGCTCGGTAGTCACATTTATAGTAGCTTGCACGATTTGAGTTAGGTTTTACAATAGGATGTATACATTTATGTATATCCATGAAAACTAATACGAAGATAAACTAGTGCATAAGTGAACTACTTAAAACTGGTAGGTGTTGTAAGTTATATACAACAAGAGTATAATGTATCTGAAATTTCTATTTTTCAATACTTGATAGTTGATAGAAATTTGATGCTAGCGGACTATTTAGTATGCTTGCTAACAAGTGGATCATATCATTTGCTCTTCTGCTTTTATTACATAGCATCAATTTATTTTAAATATTCATCCTGAAGATTTAAGAGGGAAGAGGTTAGCTTGACTGGCAGTTGTTCGGCATGTTTATACATCGTTATGAAACTGTTAATCTTTTTTTTGTTATTTTCATCGTATTTAGTTGCATTTCATGCTTATACATCTTTATTGAATTTTATACAAAATAGGTTAATGTCTATGATGGGTAGCAATGAAAATGGCAAAAGTTTCAAGTGCACGTCGTTGCAGTAGTTCTCAAGCTATAGAGCCCTATAATACAAATAGCTCCAAAGCGAAAAAAAAAGGAGGTCGGAGATTTAGAATCATTATGGTGAGGTAAAAAACAAAAAGACAAGGCTAAATGCAATTATTGCTATTTTATTTTTCAGTTGATCCTAAAAATGGGACAAGTCATCTTCACAAACATACAAAGAACTGTAAGATAAAAAATATCTTGATAGAAAATAGAAAAAACTATAGGCACTATGACTTCAAAAGATGGTGTTGTATTGAACAAGTTAACGTCCTATTCATTTGATCAAGAAAGAAGCCGTGAGGATCTCGCAAGAATGGTAATTTTATAAAAGTTGCCATTTACAACAGTTGAACATCCAGCTTTTCAGATGTTTATTAAGAATCTTAGAACAAAATTTCATATTGTTTCAAGGACAACATTGGCTTATGATTGCTTTAAAACATATGAAAAGGAAAAGCGAAGGCTTGAAGATTTGTTCAAGACGAACTGTGGAAGAATCAACTTAACATCTGATATGTGGACATCAAATCGGACATTGGGATACATGTGTCTCACTGCACATTACATTACTAATGATTGGAAACTTAAAAAGCATATTATCAATTTTAAGTTGTTTCCTTTACCACATACGGGCTTAGTCATTAGTGATTGTATAGCTAGCTCTATTTTATCTTGGAATATTGAGAGAAGGTTAGGTTTAATCATCCTTGATAATTTGTATGCAAATACAGTTGTAGCAACGGAACTTTAAAAATAATTTAGAAAAAAATTATTTTTGGATGGTAAATTCTTTCATGTGCATTGTTGTGTACATAATCTTAATTTGATTGCGAAGGATCGGTTGAAGATAGTGGAGAATGTTATTCATAGAATCCGCGAGGCTATTAAATATATAAAATCATCTCCAGCAAGGTTGGAATTGTTTATGAGAATTGTGAAACAATTCAAGATGAATGGTAAGAAAGAGATATGCATAGATTTATCTACTCGTTGGAATTCTATGCATCTCATATTAAATGATGCTATTCATAAATATATTTATGCAACTTGCGGCCTAGCATCCTAATTTTGAAGATGCGCTAACTGAGGAAGATTAGTCTCAAAGCATCATTATTTGTAAAGGTTTCCCATATGACTAAATTTTTTTCACAAACAAAAAATTCAACTGCAAATGTGTATTTCTAAGAAATTTGTGACTTCTTGAGTGTTGGTTCAGCTGGGATGGTTGATCAAGATGGTTGCAGAGAACTCATGCTTTGACTACGATGAGTAAAGGAATCCAAGTCCGACCAAGATTGTTAAAAAAAACCTGCTCCAACTATGACTGCCACATGGACTCCTGGTCCGACTAGGACTGGACCGAGTGAGATAAAACATCGTCACCTTACGTATCTTACCAGTCCATTTATCTGTCCTCATTTAAACTAACGGGCTCCCGCTAACTCTCTTAATTATATATAAACATCTATTATTTCCTTTAATATATTTTTAAGTACTTCGATACACAATTTTACAAGTTATAGTCGGTAAACTTGCACCTAGAGAATTATAAATCTCTTGAATGAAATTTTAAAAAAAGAAAGAAAGAAGGAATTCATTTTTTATTTTTTTTTATTTTTTTCAAATTTTGTCATTTTATATTTAAATAACTAAAAAAAAAGCTAAATACTTAACCCAACTACATATTTGGCTTTTGACCTGACCAAGTCCGAACACACTTAAATCCAATCTGACCCAAATAACCCACCAGGTCCAAAACCTTTTTATTTATAAACCCAACTTGACCTGACCTAATTAACTAATAGGTTAGTTCCGAACACACGCTTGAGACTTGAACCCGAAAGTGGATTGGGTTGGTGTGAAGCAAGCCCCAATCCAACCTCACATGTTCGCACCCTAGGTGACTATGAAGATTGTAAAAGGCTTGTGAATATAACTGTGAGGAGAAGAGAGATGAAATATGCTCTGCACGCGAAACAGAACGACTAGATTTCTATTAAAAAAAAAACTATCGGTTTTAAGCCATTTCTAACAATATTTATACAGGATCGAAAAGAAAATTTCCAAGGAACAGAACTGATATTTAATTAGAAAAAATAATCGATTGACAAGTGGTAAGTTAAATAATAAATTATCTTCAGGAAAATTTCTCTCCAGTCTGGATAAAGTTGCAACCAAACCATCCCTGACCCTGCATCCCTTTCTCATGTGTGCTCAGGCTTCAAACTAGAACTGTGTTATAGCTGTCTGAGCCAGTGTTTCTCAAACACAAGTCGTTCCTCTTAACACAGGTGTACCCACACCTCCTTCACCTAGTCTGCCATGCAGGATCTGTAGTTGCAGGTCCTTAATGATCATCACGGTAATCTGGATTCTCTCTCAAGATGACAAATCCTTCCAATACTCGTGTGAGTGGAATGTACCTGCGGGTGTAAACAAAGTTCACACACTCAAGCAGTAAGATGATCATTAAACATAAATGAAAACAACTATATGCAATCCAGGACTTAATTGTGTTATATCATACTTCTCGGTAGCCAGCTCAGCCCGTTCACCCGCAGCGAGTAAGACAGGAGTAGAATGTGTCTGAAATCCAGTAATCGTCTTCGGCCGTCCCGCCTGCCCAACCACATCAACAGCCTGACCCACTCTTACAGGAACAGAGAGAGGCTTCAGAGTTTCATCCACTGTCATTAGCATCCTTGGCTGCAAAGAAGAGGAAGCTTCTAATTCATTGGGCATTTGTTGCATAGATTATAGAGAAGGCATAGGTTAGAGATATCAAGCCACACCTGCATGGCTAAGACAAGGACATAAAGCAAGTAGTGATACTTCCCAAGGATAATAGACTTCATGTCCAAACAAGCATGCAACACAGTAACGAGTCCAGCAAGAGCCATCCTGTGGAGAGGCAATACTTGGGATTCATGATTATTTATTATCATATAAAGGGATGAGAGGATTCCAAGAAAAAAATACTTACGGAGATAATAAAAACCGGTCAGAGTGGTAAGGTGAAAGAGTTAGCAAACCCTTGCCCAAGTGTACAAGACCTTGAGCAATTCTCACCTGTACATATATTTGGAAAATGGTGTGACTTGAGAATATTGCGAATAGCTAAAATACAAAGGAAAAGGATGCTTATGCTTACACAGAAGAGGTGCCCAGCTTCTTTGTAGTAATAACTTGAAAGGTTACGAAGCATGCCAGCTATTCTAGCATTATTGGTGCCCGCACCTATCAAACCCAAGGAGATAATTGCTGCCTGTAGAACAAATGTTAGATTAAAAGTAAAGATATAGTGAAATAAAATGCAATGAAATACCATGTAGAGAAACAAACCATAGACACATCGCCATCTGTATCATGACTGAGTCTGCTTAGCGTGTCCATGACATTGACCTGATCAAACTGGACTCCATAAGCCACAAAACAATAATCACTGCAAATATATCATAGACAAAGCTAGAATGGTTGATTTATAGCCAGTTTGGTCACCTAGCCATTATGGTACCAAAATCGCTTTCTAAATTGGACACATTACACCAAAAATTTGGGAGCAGGGAAGCAGCAGCCTCCTCCCACTTCTATATTCATTTTCTTGCTTTACTCAACAACTCCAAACTATGCGGCAACACCACATACAGGGTCATGCAGTGTCTAAACATATAATAACTTTCGCCACAAACAACAGCATTTAGTCTGTGGCGCAGTGCCTAAAATCATCTGCATCAGCTCAACCAACAACTGTGCATGAAGCAAGTCAAACTCAATAATCATGACAAACCAACAGGATGTTGTTTGCCCTCCTTCACCCTATTGTGTCCAAGTGTGAAACTTCAATAGCAATAGCAATGTGACAAACGTAAAGCCAACATCCATAAGATTGACCTACCTTTGGATTGGATATGCATAGTATTCCAAGAGCCAGAGGTACTGCTCGTCTAATGTTCTGCTCCCCATATTGCAAGAGGTGCTCCAGAGACCGGATAGCCATATCAAGACCCAATTCTTCAGCCATTGCAATTAGAGCAATTCCAAGGACAGCAGGTCCCTGATGAGTCTCACCCTTATCTAGATGTTGAGCACAGATCCCCAAAAGCTTCTGGACCTGCAAGACGAGGAATTGATGATACTTATCAGCTTACCAAACTCGTTGAATGTGATGCTGCACTATGGTTATGATAGATATGACAAACGACCTTAAGCACGTTTCCTGTTCCAGCATATGCCAAAGACAAGAGTGTGACATCACAATATTTTCTAATTTTTTCATTAAATGTCTTGGAAACCTCTGCAGTAGCTTCGACACTATCCTGCAGACAAAAAGTTAAACTAGATTGTAAGAAAATGATAGAGCACGCTGCTAGTCAACATTGTGAAAACACATATCGCAATCAATAATACAATAATGTCCACAGCATAAAGGTAATATCTACAGCTAACATAAACCACAACTGAACAAAAATTTGTGGAAAAGTAAGAAACCAACACACCTTATTGAAAGTTTCTTAAAAAAAAAAATGCAGATTGAGAAATGAATCATGCAATTCCCACCACAAACACACACAAAAAGAAAAAATCATGCCATTCCTACCGCATACCCATAAAAATAGTACGTTCTACACCTGGCTCCCAAGCTAACATATGAAACCATCTGAATTACTACCCAGATCACGAACAGCACAAATTTTCGTCTTGCCATGTGAACTCCAACAAGACCATCCCACAATACGACCTAGCAAGTTCAGTCCATTCTTTTTTGTTTCCGGTGAGAAAGCAAATTAGTCATAGAACCCAAGCTCATGCAACCAGAGAACCAACTCAATGACACCAAAATCAGGATCCTTTTTCCTCCTTAAATAGAAGTGACTCTAATGTTTTCCAATTTTCCACCAAAAAGAAATTCTGGACAATGTTCAATTGAGAAAGTGCTTTTGGTACCAAAATGTACCTTTAGAAAAGAAGAAGCAGTAATTTCATACATGAAACTTCAAAAAATGGTGCCAGATGGAAAAAAAAAAATCAAATACAAGAAATATGAACAAAAACCACAGGAGGCTAAAAAATATTACTACCTGCTTTCCAAGGTAAAGAAGGCCAAGGGCTACAGGGAGCAAGCGGATGAGCGGTTCATTCAGTTCAGTGTCACTACGGTCCATTAAGGCAAAGATAATAGATTGAGCAATTTCTTCATTACAAGAACCAACGTACACCAACCCCAGGGTGATGGCAGAAAATACAAGAACTTCAAGAGGCGTTTTTGGGTCTCCCAATATAAGGGACAGGCGAACTTTAAGCTGATATTCCAGTGAACGTCAGTGAAAAACAAGAATAATCAGGGGTTACAGATAGAAAAGAAACTACAGGAATTTCACCTCATCTTTGTGCGAACCAGCATATGCAATGCCAAGGCCCAAAATTGCCCCAATTCGAATGATAGTGTCCTCTTTATTAACAAAGTCAATAAGAAGTGCCAAAGCCTGGAAAAAGATAAATAAATAGCAAAATTCCATATGAGATAAAGTGCAACCAAACAAGGATATCACCGCTCCTGTGGGAACACGCAAAAGACAACTCACAGGGTCACAGTCATTCTTTACACCACAGTTGACGATCCCAACACCTAGCAAAGCTCCCGCAACAACATGGTTGTCATTGCTGTGCAGATATTTATCAATTTGAGCAAGTCCATTGTCCACATCCCACAAAAGAATCATCCCCTGTTAGTGTTACCAAAGGCATCAATTTCTGATGGTCATTAAGAGCTCAATACCAGATAGCACACAAGGACAAGAACTGTACCAAGCTGGCTGCCGCACTGGCCTTTCCATGCTCCTTGTTCTTAAACAACCAGCTACCCGAAGATCCACCGCTTGTAGATTCTGATGGGACAGTCATCAATTTATCCTGCACAAAAGCAGAGGAAAGATTCAAATTTACCATATATACCAAAATATTATAATTATAAAAGCATATACTCATAAATATATAAGGAAAAAAGCGCTCAGGTCTACCTGACCAAAGCCAGCATTCACAAATGCATTCACGAAAGTAGCCGCCAAATTTTGTCGAGCTGAATCAAGACTGGAACTTGCACTTGCTCGGCCATCAATCAAGTGTGCCTAATAAGTTAAGCATGTAATCCACTAAAAACCAAGCACATAGGCAGGAAACGCACACATAGATAACCACGTATATGGTCACATACAAGCTTTGTGATATTTTTCTTTCAACCTTTTTATCTTAGCTTCCATTAACTTAATTGAACACATGTGACTTTTTTCTTCAAAACAACACATCTTGATCATAGATTTCATTACTTTATAGAATGTATAACTGCATGGGTTGTGTGTATAACTTTTCCCTTCAGAATGATACATTGAAATTTTCATTACTTTAATTGAAAATATATCTGCATGCTTGAATGTGTCCGTGGATACTCTTAAAAGCAATGCTAATTAAAAATTTGACAGTAAGAGAGGAGCAACACTAAAACACAAACTCATTATTTCACTGAACAAAGGATGCATTAAAATGTTCAAATATTAATCAATAAAAACTTGTTGGCTAAATTCATAACCTAAACATGAATTGGAATCATTGCTGACACAACTCATAATCTTGTAAAATCTTTGGAAGAGGAATTAAAAAATTTACATCAGAGATTAAAACAAAATAGAAGCTCTGAAGCAAGGTCCGCTGTACCGACCGTACCGACGTATGGTGTGCACCGGTACCAATACCATACCGAACCGAACCGGTACCGTACCTGTTTGGCTGGTTCGGGCCAAAAGCAAAAAAAAAATGAAATCGGTACGGGCCGGTCGGTACGGGTTGGTACGGGCTGCAAATAGTTGGAACCGAAAAATATAGTTGTACCGTACCGGTTCCATCCGGTACCGATACGTACCAATCCGTACCGATCAGTACGGCAGACCATGTATGAAGCATATTTATATTTTCAATTCAACAAAGACAAAAATATATGAAAGATATACTCATTTTGCTATTTATTACTTAAAAAAGAAAAGAAAAATAAATGTGTAATATACTCAGGCTATTATAAATGTCAGCACCTTATAGATG
Organism: Phoenix dactylifera; assembly: GCF_009389715.1. NCBI lineage: Eukaryota > Viridiplantae > Streptophyta > Magnoliopsida > Arecales > Arecaceae > Phoenix > Phoenix dactylifera. The sequence continues at coordinate 1,031,793 of NW_024067699.1, forward strand.
TCTTCTGGAGATTTGGGTTCCATGACCTCAACATCACGAGCAAGAGTAAGGTATCCTTCACCTAGTTTAACATTGTTGACTATATCTTGCAAGGCCTCTTTATCATCATCATCTGCAGCTATATCATCATCAAGCTCCAGTGCTAATCCCTGGATTACAGAACAGCGATCAGTGAAGCAAGATAATCAAACATCACATGGGAATATAATGAAAAATTAAATATTTAGCAGAGCACCAAATTTACCAAGATAGATAGATCAAATTTAACATAATAAACTAATAACCTAAGTTCTTATTTATTCAAATGGCAGGTAATGTAAACTATATAAAGATGAAAAGACCTATATATATTAGTTAGAATACATGCACCCAACCATAAGGAATTGAATTTGACTAAGGCTTCCAATATTAAATGCTCAATAAGATAAGAATAGCTTACATGGCGAGCAATAATATAAGAAAATTGCTTCTTCAACAACAGATCCTCTGTCGATGTGTAGACTTGTTTCACATACTGTCATTCCAACAAAGTCTCATTACAGCATGTTCATGATAGCCAAACCTTGATCCAGTCAGAGAAGTGAAAAGAGGTTTCTAAAAACTAAAGGGCTCACAAGTGGACCTGAATGTTATCAATAAAGAGTGCAATTCGTAAGGCACTTGCATAGTCTTCAAACTTCATATAAATCGTATACGCTATATCCAACGCCAATACATCATCAGGACTTGGGAGATAGCTGCAAAACATATTTAATTAGAAATTTGTTCCAACATTTTGCACAATATGCTAAACTTAATGATAAGAGTGATTTCTTTGTAGTTTGGATGCTGCAAAAAAGCATACTTATTGATTAAAAAGAACTTGATTGGAGTGGTTATTAGCACTACGGCTCATGGAAATGTGGAGTGCAAAGAATCATAGAGGGGAAAAAAAGAGATTCCAGTGCAGCTAAATAAGCTTCTAAGAAAAATGATGACAGTCCATGCAGTTCTGAACCTACTTCTCTTCAAAATCAAGAGAGGAATATCTGGTACACCTGTGTAAACATAAGAAGCCAAGGAAACGCAAGTTTGAAAAGTCCCATTTATAGAAATGGATGACATCTCATGTCAAAATCAAAGCAAGTCTTGACAGTTGACACCAAATTCAGTAGTCGAACAATGTCCTCAAGCACAAATGCAAATGCTAATAACCTGATTCCATGATGATTTTTGCAATATTACTTTTCCAAAAGCATGTATTTTAACCATTAAATAGATCGGAGGAGACTCCAGTAAAGAGAGGTATTTTGATTTGTGTTGAAGGCTGCAAAAAAGGAGGGGAAGACCTAAGGTAACTTTAAATAAAAGTTGTGAGGTAGGACATCGAGAAACTTGCAATTAACATAGAGGAGGCCCTAAATATGAATACTTAGCGAATGAGGATCCATGAAGTCGACCCTAAATAGTTGGGAAGAGGATATATGGGTTTGATCATAATATGTAACCATTAAGTCTAGATGTCAATCCACCAGAAGTGCATGTTTATCATAATGTCTACAAATACCAGTGTCACCTCTACAAAAGCAGAAACCTTCATGAATCATATAAAACATGATCTGCTCCGACATTTGTTTGACCATAAGTTAATATATTTCCCAAACATAATGGTCCATATTGCAAGTCATATCTCATGATCACATGCAAACTTGTCAGTTCCAAGATTGTAATATTCAGACATGTCATATTTCATGGCAACAATTTATACCATTAAGTCTAGATGTCAATCCACCAGAAGTACATGTTTATCATAATGTCTACAAATACCAATGTCACCTCTACAAAAGCAGAAACCTTCATGAATCATATAAAACATGATCTGCTCTGACTTTTTTTTGACCATAAGTTAATATATTTCCCAAACATAACGGTCCATATTGCAAGTCATATCTCACGATGACATGCTAACTTGTCAGTTCCAAGATTGTAATATTCAGACATGTTATGTTTCATGGCAACAATTATACCATGATGCTTGGCAAGTCGATTCAGTAATCTCAATCCGGATCACTGGCTAAATTTAAGAAATTAATCTTCGGATAGGGTTCCCGTCATGCAAGTGAGTACGTACAGGGTGCTAGCTCCAATGTAATAGAGTAAGTATGCTTTCACCATTTCCCCTAGATATATCACCATCTTATACGTGATGCCACTTGTAACTTGATATCAATATTGCACATGTAACCACCTTTGAGTCACCCTTAAAGAATGTGAGGTGGCAGAAATAACAGTGCAACCCCATAAGACTAAAAGGAACGATATTTAGGGTATAATAAATAGTTATTTCTATTCATTGATATCAACAAATGGATGAGATCGCGTATGTACTTATTTTTTTGAAAGAAAGGGAGGGAAATTCACAATTTAGATTTGATTACACCCAGTATCACAGAAAATACCTCTGCAAGTCATCTAACTCATAACCTCCAACATTTGAAAGAGGCATGCAAGCACCAGGCAGCATAGCCTGGTTCACATAATTATAGGTGAAAAAATCTGGCTATGGGAAAGAAATGATTCACTTGTTACAATATTCAGCCTAGGGAAAACATGAACCAAAAAGGAGAAAAGAGAGAAGGGCGAGAAAACAATGGTAACCAAACACAACCTACACTTTTCCTACACTAAATAAAAGATCCAACCATCGGGATTATAGAATTAAAGATTGTGTAATCAGGAAAAAAGAAATCTCACATACACAGAATGAAACAAAAGTTGACCAAGATGATTATTTTATATTGCTAAAGGACCTCTAGCTTCAACTGAAATATCTAAAATGATTTTTTTCCCAAAAAAAAGGGCCTTCAAAAAGCAAACCGAACAAGTTCATATCCTGTATGCATTTGCTAGTAACCCAGTAGTGCTCCTTGAGTAGGCCACAATACCAAACTCAAACACACAAGGGAAGAAAATATGCAATGGTAGTAAAGTAATAAAATGTTATTGGAATAACAAATTTCTAAAGTAGATATTCCCAATGGACAGTAATTTGTATGGACAAACAACTGTCTTGTAATAAGATCCATCCAACTAAAACTTTATTTTAAAAGACTGTAAGCCACAGACAGGCAGCTCGGGAGATGCCTAGCACCTAGGCTCCAAGTAGGCACCCAAGTGAGAACCCAGAGGTAAATGGCAAGTATCAACTTGATGGCCTCGCCACCACAATGCCGCAAGAGAATGTTCAACGGCGACAACGACCACAAAAGGCTATATATGATGTCGTGTCTCACCACAGGAAGATTCCAGCCCAAATATCTATGGAATAGGTTTGTTTTTGACCTATTCCAAATTGTTATTGCCAGCAACCATGTATACTAGTTTACAAATCAACCTCATTCTTGTTATTGCTATATTGACTGCTATAGTCGTGCATGAAACAGTGAAATTAATGTTAATCAGCCACTTGAACAACCACTTTAATATCAGACAGCAATAGTCAAGTGGTTCAAACATAGTTGGATATTGTAAAGATGAATTTAATTTTTCAACCATGAAGATACAATACACATACAATCAACAAAAAGATCATTAAAGAAAATAAATAACTTAAAAAGAAAATTTTTTTACATAACTTTATTGAAGCATTTTAATATTTTGAACATATACATCTATAGTTATACACTCCCTGGGAGCAGAAAGATATCATCACAACATTTATTTTAGACATAATATTCTTGAGAGTAATTATATTATCAAGGCTCGTACTCTAGAATAAATAAGAGATACAAGGATTTACAATTCCAGGTAATATTCCTTTAAAAACAACGCCAATACAAGCATGAAGCAGAGCTATGATCAAGATGGCACAAGTGCATGGAGAATGCACTTGTTTGCAGCTAATTGGTCTGGTAGGTAGATAGACCACTCCTCAGGTAAGGCACTCAAAGTTTTAAACCCAAAGTCTGGGATACTAATGAACTCAAAAAGCAAGTGCCAGAATGGAAATGTCCCATTATCGCAGTCTACATAACATTAACTATTTCAGCCAAAAAATAAGATGATTGAAATAAGAAAAACACTAGATGCAACTTGTGGACATGTCCATCAGGCAGGTTACTTACCTAGAAGAACTGGTAAGGTACAAGCATGCCCTCTTGTAATTTGTAGCATCAACATGCTCAATCAACAGATCAAGATCTTCAACCTGGAAGGATAGAAAATTTCAGCATATACCCTCATGATATACACAAAAAAGTAGGCCATCACTTACCTCCATCAGAAGATCTACAGCTTCCGGCTCAGCATTATGCTGCACCAAAATTAACCATTTCACTAAACCAGGAACAACTTTCCAAGATACAAGTGAAGCATCATCTTAAAAACAAATGAAAAAATGCAGAAGGCATAGAATAACAAAGCATAACATAGAAACTACAAAAATGAACAAGCAGAGAAATTTAAATGACAAGGATTTCATCCAAAGCATACCTTCATGTGAAATGCAACAATTTGTTGAACGAGTTCCATTAGAGCATCTAAGGGCATGTCATCGTACTGCATAACATAAAGAGAAAGGTAATCAGCTGACACTTCTGTGAACCCTCCAGAATTTACAAGGTTCAGGCCAAATATTGTGGCATTCTAACCAAGAAACTGAAGTAACCAAATTTACAGCCAATTGTACTAGTGGCTAAGCCCCTGAAGAATGACAAAGATCATCTTCAGGAAAGACAGTGGTATAAATGTTCGACATTTAAACTCCAAAATGGAGAGAGTTATCAAAGTGAATTAACCAAGAAAACCTACAAACTTCAAAGGCAAGTTCAATGGAATTGTTTACCTCATTAGAAACACAAGTGCACTTAAGGTCATTGCTAAATTAAGGCTGGCTCATTATAACTTTAGTAGAAACTCAACTTATTAAATTGACATCAGCAATCCTGCATACTAGAATGAATTCATTTCACCATGAAATGAAAATAGCATATGGCAGAAGGGACAATGATAATGTGATATTTTAAGATTGCTTAGCAAAAATGGACTTTGGAAGTGCCAAAAGGGTGTGGTTGCACATTTCATCAGTAATCAAAATGTATTAAAATGCAGATAGCAGGCATGTAGCAGCCCCATGCTTTATAGCAGATAGTACATAGCGGTGCCATGAACACAAAGCAGGCAGTTAAAACATATAAATATTTTTTTCTCACTAAGTATCAACAATAAATAGTTCAACTTTATTTTAAAACAAAAGGGAAAAAAATCAAGGGCAAAGCTATAAAGCATCACAAACCTAACATCAAAAATTATTACATTAAAACTTACACTTACGCCTATATTTCATGCAAGATTAAAACATGCCTTATTTTCAATACATTGTTCATATCTCATGATCCAAAGACATATACAAGGTCCGCCATACCTAAACAGGGCCTCTCCCTCTTCTGTGCGGGTCTCTTTACCGCTTGAGCTTCTAACTGGTGATAGTCGCAGCACCAGGAGCTTTCAAGGGACCGGTTGGCATACCGGTAGCGGCTCAAACCGGTACGTATCGGTTCGGTCCAGTCCTGTACCGGTCTCATACCGGTCCCGGTTGAATGGCCGGATATTCGGTTCTGGCGGTTTTTTTTCCTTGAAATTTTGCCTCTATAGAATCTTATTTTTTGAATTAAGTAAAGTTTGATTTTTTTATTGTTATTTTTACGATTTTTGATGTTTCTATATTTACGTTTAAGGCTGAAGATAGATGATGCATCTTATTACTTCCTTCTGTTCCATATGATACAAAATTACAAATGATAAAATGATACACATAAAATATCTTCAAATTAAGATACAATAATTTACATACATTTAAAGTACTCTCGGATATTTAAAATCGGGACGAGTGCCGATGGCTCTCGTAGATATCCAGATCATAAGTATAGTCAGAAGGAGGCAGATCAACCAAATCAGAATGAACGCGCGTCAGGTTATAAGAATTGTCGGATCTCTCGCTCATGCTCTGAGTCTGAGAGGTGTCTTCTGACTATGTGGAGCTTATCCGAATATGGTGGAAGCAAAATCTGATGCACCATATCCATATTCGTATGCCTGAAGCTCTCGATGATAGAATCTGTATCCGTATGCGAGCTCATCTGCAACTGTATCCTGTCTTACTGAACCACCTCGAGAAGCGCTTTTTCTATATCCAATGATATCCTCACGGACTCTATCAGATGGTCGACCGTGGTCCCTATCCTGTGTAGCATGAATAAATTGGGACTCACCGGTGAAATAAAGACCACTCTTCAGCCGTGCCTCATAAGTACCAAACTATCCTCCGCTCCCTCTATGGCTAGAAGATCCATCACCACCAGAACCTTCATCGCTGCTGGTCCAAGTTTTCTCCACGACACTCTCCATTGTACCCTTTGTTTTTCTTTTCTGCCCCTCTTTGCTAGGCTATGTCGCCCTCCCCTGTTGAGCATCTCTCAATCAGCTCTCTGAGAGGGTGTCTTGTACCAATCATGTGGTGACTGGCTCTCCCATGCCTGCGGTTGATCACATATATGATAGTGCCATATTAGTAACCAAGTAACACCAAGTGAATGTCTTCCTGATGTGTGACGTACCTGGATTCATAGTCTGCTTGATAACGACAGCCGCTTGTCCAAAATTGTAGCTGCCCTCTCTAAATATTTTGCCCTGTGAAAAAGAAATGTATTCTACGATGTTAATAATTTAAGATGCCGGTATACTTACACATGCTGCTAATTACTAAATCACCAGTTACCTCTTCAAGACATAGAGCCGCGGTTTTTGGATCATGCTCCATCTTGTAAATGACATTACGCAAAGCCTCCAGAAGTATGCCATCCATACCAATTCCATCTAAGTATCGAAATCGGAGGTTTAGGTAGTATATTGCACATATATTAGACTATTTTAGCATAATTATACAAGTATATCTATCACTATAATTGTCAATATTCTTGCTTACCTGCTAGATGCAATTTCGTACCCATTTGCGCTCCCCATCGTCGCTCAATGATGTTGATGTACGACTGGCTATGGGCTGGATCTACCTCCATAATCTGAGCCTTTACCTCGCCCATTATGTGATACAGAAACCCCATCTGAGGGTAGATCTCGCTATCCACGGCTCGCAGCACTTCATAAAATGGTTTGATAGCATTAACAATTGAAGTTCCTGCTGCCAGAATGACTGTCTCATCACCAAGTTTTCTATCTTGCTCCCTTCCGTGCCGACATAAGAATATCTACTATCATGCCACTCGAAACTGACAAACATCTGACGTAAAGCTCTTTTCTTCTCAAGAATGCTATCAAGTGCAATGAAGTTGGTAGCAAACCGTGTGACTCCCGACCTCAGAATCTCTTCCCTTGCATACTTTTCCATCAGTGATGCATTGGGCTGTCTCCACCGTTTGCTGCACCCTACGGATCTTTCAATGTCCATCAGCATGAGATCGATACAATGTGTAACATATGGGGTCCAAAAAATATGTGGTCGCCCCTCCATCAAGATCTCTCTAGCGGTCTTATATTACGACTCATTATCAGTGACAACTTGCACGACATTCTCCTCTTCTACTAGATCAATCATATTCTCCATAAGTTTCAGGATGTACGAGGCGTCGTGCACTTAAGTCGAAGCACCAACCGACTTATGGAAGAATGATGGGGACGTCAGAGCCTTCCGTCCAAATAATAGAGCCACTCGCCTGCGTTCGCACCAGGGATTGACTTTATTGTGGCCAGGAGATGATCATTAACCACCAGATTGAGTCGGGCCCAGATTGGATCCATTCGAGTCTGTTTTATTTTTATTTTCTGCATTTGAGTCGATTTGGTCATTTGCTTTTGTTTTAGTCAAGTCAATTGAGTTCGTTGTTAAGTCATGTAATTAGTTCGAGTGATTGGATCGATTTTAGTATGTAATCAACTGGTTGACTTAATCAATTGATTGGGGATCCAAGTTTGGTAATGTCGTCAATTGATTGACCTGATGTAAGGCCTATATAAAGGCCACCCCTTTAATGAATTAGGGCATTGAAGAATTGAATAAAACTTGGCCTCCTTTTCTCCTCCTCTTCTTCTCTTCTTCTTCCTCCTCTTTTCTTCTTCCTCTTCCTACTCTATTCTTCCTGCAGTAGTCTTCCATCAAAAAAGGTCTTCGCATCACAATATGTCAGAAAGTTGATGATGCTCCCTCTGGTCGAACCGGTCCAACCATAGTACATGATGGTTAGTCCATATATGGGCCACTTGCTCTTGTAGGAGTCAATCCATTTTTCTAGCTCCTTATTGTTGTCAAGAAGCTCACCATAGATGTCCTTCGGGCCTCGAAGAACTATACCAGGACCGGCAGCTTATATGGCGAAAATGGCAGACCTGTAGTACGTATTGTCTGCCACATTCGCTGGGATGTGGCTGAAGTGGAAGTAGGATGCGATAGCTCGCCACATATTTTTTTTCTTATACTTCATCCATATTGAGTCTATTCTCTGTTGCCTTGAATCTTTGCTGGGAAGAGCATGTAGATCGATATCATGGATTGTCGCTCCTGGTAGAATCCCTCTAGATGACTTCTTTCAGCTACCAAAACCACCCAGCATAGATGCAATCCAGCCACGTTCTCTGCTGACGCACTCTCTGACTGAGGTTGTCCTCAAGAACTCTGGATCTTGCCTGGTGATCCTAAAATCGCCGCCCGACTCGTAGGTAGAGGCCCCAACTCGAGCATTATGCCTGGCCACCTCCTCCTGCTGCCACCGATCATCTAGGCTTGCCTACATGGCCGCTTGGATCTCTGCCCTCTCCTAATCTAGATTCTCAATCTCCTCTGGCTCTCTAGAGTGATAGGAAAGTGGCTCTGCCGCTCGGCGATCCACCTTCGCTCTCTTCTTGAAAATCCTCTTCTTCGCTTTTTTGACCTTAGCAAGATTCTGTCTCATCAGCACACGTATCTCGTCTGGGCAATTCGGGCATGTAGCAACCTCACTGGAATTTCCGGCTAAGTGTTGCTTTAACCTAGATACCCCTCCTCCCTTGAAGAACTTGTTGCAATAGTTTCACTGAAACTGATGCCGCTCCCCGATTCTTCGCCCATACGACCAGCCAATATCACGCTTTGTGGGGTTAGTTTTCCTTGATGGTTCCATTCCAACCATAAATCTACAACATATCAAAAAATTAAGCCAAAATAGTAAATTTTGTCAGGATCTTTTTTTTGGCAATTTCTAAACTATTTTTTTTAAGCTACTTATTAACAAAATTAAAGAAATAAGATAAGAAAAAGAAATCACACCTTAAATAGTCTGAGCTTGATTTTTTGAGAACGACCTGCTCCTCAATTTGTGGGCTATCTTTCAAATCTGCCCTTCTCTGGTTATCCCTCAGAGACTCAGAGGGCACTTCATTTATGTTGGATAGCCGAGGCTCTCGTTCGATTTTTACAGCCGAATGAGAGAGACAGACTCTTCACCGCGTCTGCCGTGGTTTTTTTTTAAAAGGAGACCGAAACAAGTGCGTGGTCGAAAGGCCATGCGCTTTGAATACTTTCTGACGAACTGTGGCCGAAAGAGCCACAACTCGTGCCACAGCGCGTGGCCTTTCGACCGCAAAATACTAAAAGAAATGGCCGTTATCAGCGACTTCTTTTAAAACCTTACTGTGGCCTTCCGTCATAGTAAAAGAAGTGGCCGTTGTGGTTTTAAAAAAAATTACGTAATTTTTTTTTTAAAATTGTGGTTTAAAAATATACATAATTTTTTTTAAATTGTGGTTTTAAAAAAAATACCTAATTTTTTTTTTAAACTATGGTTTAAAAGAAAATTACGTATTTTTTTAAAAGAAGTGGCCATTGCCGACAGCGGCCACTTCTTTTACGTGGCTGAAAGACCACAGTAAGGTTTTAAAAGAAGTCGACAACGACGACTTCTTTTAGTATTTTTGTGGCCAAAAAGCCACGCGTTGTGGCATGAGTTGGGGCCCTTTCGGCCACATTTCAACAAAAAGTATTCAAAGCGCGTGGTTCTGTCGCCGTTTCGGCGACAAATTGTTTAAAAAAAAAAAGCACAGCAAACGCGGTGAAGAGTCTGTCGCTCTCATTCGGCTGTAAAAACCGAACAAGAGCCTCAGCTATCCAATATAAATGAAGTGCCTTCTGCGTCTCTGAGGGATAACCAGAGAAGGGCAGAATTGAAAGATAGCCCACAAATTGAGGAGCAGGTCCTTCCCAAAAAATCAAGCTAAGACTATTTAAGGTATGATTTCTTTCTCCTATCTTATTTCTTTAATTTTGTTAATAAATAGCATAAAAAAATAGTTTAGAAATTGCCAAAAAAAAGATCCTGACAAAATTTACAATTTTGGCTTAATTTTTTGATATGTTGTAAATTTATGGTAGGAATGGAACCATCAAGAAAAACCAACCCCACAAAGCGTGATATTGGCTGGTCGTATGGGCAAAGAGTCGAGGAGCGGCACGAGTTTCAGTGAAACTATTGCAACAAGTTCTTCAAGGGAGGAGGGGTATCTAGGTTAAAGCAACACTTAGCCGAAAATTCCAGTGAGGTTGCTACATGCCCGAATTGCCCAGACGAGATTCGTGTGCTGATGAGACAGAATCTCGCTAAGGTCAAAAAAGCGAAGAAGAGGATTTTCAAGAAGAGAGCGAAGGTGGATCGCCACTTTCCTATCACTCTAGAGAGCCAGAGGAGATTAAGAATCTAGATTAGGAGAGGGCAGAGATCCAAGCGGCCATGTAGGCAAGCCTAGATGATCGGTGGCAGCAGGAAGAGGTGGCCAGGCATAAGGCTCGATTTGGAGCCTCTGCCTACGAGTCGGGCGGCGATTTTAGGATCACCAGGCAAGATCCAGAGTTCTTGAGGACAACCTCAGTCAGAGAGTGCGTCAGCAGAGAACGTGGCCGGATTGCATCTATACTGGGTGGTTTTGGTAGCTGAAAGAAGTCATCTAGAGGGATTCTACCAGGAGCGACAATCCATGATATCGATCTACATGCTCTTCCCAGCAAAGATTCAAGGCAACAGAGAATAGACTCAATATGGATGAAGTATAAGAAGAAAAATATGTGGCGAGCTATCGCATCCTACTTCCACTTCAGCCACATCCCAGCGAATGTGGCAGACAATACGTACTACAGGTCTGCCATTTTCGCCATATAAGCTGCCGGTCCTGGTATAGTTCTTCGAGGCCCGAAGGACATCTATGGTGAGCTTCTTGACAACAATAAGGAGCTAGAAAAATGGATTGACTCCTACAAGAGCAAGTGGCCCATATATGGACTAACCATCATGTACTATGGTTGGACCGGTTCGACCAGAGGGAGCATCATCAACTTTCTGACATATTGTGATGCGAAGATCTTCCACAAGTCGGTTGATGCTTCGGCTCAGGTGCACGATGCCGCGTACATCCTGAAACTTATGGAGGACGTGATTGATCTAGAAAGAGAGCAGAATGTCGTGCAAGTAGTCACTGATAATGGGCCGCAATATAAGACCACCGGAGAGATCTTGATGGAGCGGCGGCCATATATTTTCTGAACCCCATATGCTGCACATTGTATCGAACTCATACTGATGGGCATTGAAAAGATCTGTAAGGTACAGCAAACGGTGGAGACAACCCAATGCATCACCAGGTATATTTATAACCATACCTGAATCCTTTCACGGATTAGAAAGTATGTAGGGGAAGAGATTCTGAGACTAGAAGTCACACGGTTTGCTACCAACTTCATTGCACTTGATAGCATTCTCGAGAAGAAAGAAGTTCTACGTCAGATGTTTGTCAGTTTCGAGTGGCATAATAGTAAATATTCTTATGCCGGCACCGAAGGGAGCAAGATAGAAAACTAGGTGATGAGACAGTTATTCTGCCAGCAGGCCACTTCAATAGTCAATGCTATCAAACCATTATATGAAGTGCTGCAAGCCGTGGATAGTGAGATCTACCCCCAGATGGAGTTTCTGTATCAAATGATGAGTAAGGCAAAGGCTTAAATTATGGAGGCAGATCCAGCCTATGGCCAGTCGTAAATCAACATCATTGAGCAACGGTGGGGAGCGCAAATGGGTACGAAATTACATCTAGCAGGTAAGCAAAAATATTGACAATTATAGTGATAGATGCACATGTATAATTATGCTAAGATAATCTCATATATGTGCAGCATACTATCTAAACCTCCAGTTTCAGTACAACATAGATGAAATTGGTATAGATGGCACACTTCTGGAGGCTTTATGCAATGTCATTTACAAGATGGAGCATGATCCAGAAACCGCGGCCCTGTCTTGAAGAGGTAACTATGATTTAGTAATTAGCAGCATGTATAAGTATACCCACATCTTCAATTATTAACATCGTAGAACACATTTCTTTTTCACAGAGCAAAATATTTAGAGGGGGCAACTATAGTTTTGGACAAGCGGCTACCGTCAGCAAGCAAACTATGAATCCAGATACGTCACACATCAGGAAGGCATTCACTTGGTGTTACTTGGTTACTAATATGGCACTATCATATATGTGATTTTCATAAATATTTTTGCAGCTGAATGGTGGGTGCATTACGACGGATCCGTGAAAAATCTAAAGCGGATAGCTATCCGGATCTTCTTCCAAACAGCCTCCTCTAGTGGCTGTGAGCACAACTGGTCCAACTTCGCCCTCATCCACAGCAAACAAAAAAACCATTTGACAAAAACGTGCTTCAACGACCTTGTTTATGTGCACTACAATCTGCAGTTGAGGCTAAAGAGCATTCAGAAGAAAGTGGAGCTCAATTATGCAGATCCGATCTACGCGACCTTCACCGATGATGACGATGATCCACTGCTCAACTGGCATGTGGGTCAGCGACAAGAGCCCGATGCTAACGAGCCAGGATCGCCTCCACGACCAACTAGCTTCATAGCCACCGAGACTAGGGTCGATCCAGAGCAATGGGTTGAGCGCAATATTCCACGCACGCCCAGAGCTGATCAGCCGCAGGCACAGGAGAGCCAGTCACCACATGATTGGTACGAGACACCCTCTCAAAGAGCTGATCGAGAGATGCTCAGCAGAGGGCGACAACCAAGCAAAGAGGGGCAAAAAAAACAAAGGATCCCAATGGAGAGTGTCGAGGAGGAGACTTGGACCAGCAGCGATGAAGGCTCTGATGGTGATGGATCTTCTAGCCATAGAGGGAACGGAGGATAGTTTGGTAGTTATGAGACAACCGAAGGGTGGTCTTCATTTCAGCGATGAGTCCCAATTTATCTATGCTACACAGGATACGGACCACGGTCGACCATCTGATAGAGTCTGTGAGGATATCATTGGATATAGAAGACGAGCTCCTCGAGGTGGTTCAGAAAGACAGGATACAACTGCAGATGAGCTCGCATACGGATACAGATTTATTATCCAGAGCCTCAGACATACAAATATGGATATGGTGCATCGAATTTTGCTTCCGCCATATTCGAATGAGCTCCTACACAGTCAGAAGACACCTCTCAGATCCAGAGCGTGAGTAAGAGATCAAACAGTTCTTATAACCTGGCGCGCGTTCCTTCTGATTGGGTTGATCTGCCTCCTTCTGACTATACTTATGATTTGGATATCTACGAGAGCCATCGGCACTCGTCCCGATTTTAGATATCCGAGAGTACTTTAAATGTATGTAAATGATTGTATCTTAATTTGAAGATATTTTGTGTATCATTTTATCATTTCTAATTTTGTATCATTTGGAACGGGATGAAGTAATAATATGCATTATCTATCTTCAACCCTAAACATAAACATAGAAACGTCAAAAATCATAAAAATAACAATAAAAAAAAATCAAACTTCACTTAATTTCACAAAATAAGATCCAACATAGACAGACTTCAAGAAAAAAAAACCGCTGGAACCCAAAACCCGGCCATTCAACCAGGACCGGTATAGGACCGGACTAAACCGATACGTACCGGGCCAGGCCGCCACCGGTACCGGTACGGCGGACCTTGCTTCCAATGATCTAGTAGCTCCTGTGTACAAGGAAATCTCCCATGAAATTTCATCTTGCAAATTTTGATAGTTAAGATAGAATTTCATAATGAACTCAATCACAAATTCATGAATTGCACACATTTTCAATTCAAATGTAGAAGCAGCATTTCAAGAAGCAGCCCACCCAGTGCAAAAGGCCTTTAAGTTTTGCATCCTATCTTGAATCAATAATTGCCCAAATTGTAATTTGTAAGATCTTTTCATCTTCATTCAAATGTAAGGCTACCTCCTCCTTAACAATCATCAAATCACCCCATATATAGCCCATATCCATGCCTAAGCACTTATAACAAGTGTTCCCAAAATTTCAAAGCAAATGCCACATGGCCCCAAATTTGGATCTCCTTCCTAGATTTTTGTTGTACCATTTAGCATTCTCCCAATCACTGACCCTGTCTTCTTACCTATCATACTTTGCAAGCTCAAAAAAGTAGCAACCAAGTTTTTTCAGATCTCACCAAATCTATTTTATTGATGAACTTTCTCATCATGGTAAGTGTTTAAGGTATGCCCATATAAACCCGCTTTGGCACATAACACGCACTATAACCCAAATTGTAGTGCCCGCTAATGCAACTTTTTTTCTCTCAATATCAGGCACTATAGGCCCCAATGCTATAAGAGGCCACTATAGTACATAGCATAGCAGCTTAGGTCCAAAACCACTCTAGTCGCTGCTATGACCGTTTTTAAACAACTCTTGATATGGTTATTTCACTAATGGATGATGTATTAAACTGGTCACGTACAAGACGCACCTGCATGCTTTATTTGACCAACTATAAAGGAAGCCTTTGAAAGGTTTCTAGTGAAACACATCCAAACAAGTTATAATTTGCAATTTTGCATCACAAAGAAATTCTCCTAATATATGTAACTAGTCCATTGTATAATTCTAGCAAGTTTGGTTTAAGTAGCTGCTCTCGGATGAGTACATTTGGGAACGAAGCATAATATGTTATGTAAACTAGGTTGGGACAAGGTTAATGTGTCAGAATATGTTGGGCAAGTCAGGTGCGAATCTCCTAGTCCAATGCCCATGCTATGGGCATAGGCCAAACTATTGTACACCATCAGCAAGCAAAAGATTGGAGGCTTAAGTCAAAAATAATAAAAAAAATCCCAGCACAAGCCAATGCCATCCTTACCTCTAGAGTAGCACAATATTATTGTATGATTTTTATATTGAACTATCATAAACTGTTATTATAAAGGATTGTTGATGTATGAATTATTTTTTTACACTTTAATGTAGATAATGTAATAAGTAATAAAATTATTTTTTATAGGTGATTAGCAAGTAAGAAAAACTATCATAAAATCAAGCTGGGTACTTCTTGATTCTAATAGTAATATAAATGTTTGACTTCATTCACCCAAATATAAAACAGCAATAAAACCGTTTCATATATCCACAATCATAATAACAACATAAATATTCTCCAACGTTTTTAATATCCATGCTACACACGTAATATCCTAAATAAATAAGTCAACATATAAGAAGAATTGCAATATGATTACACAAAACATCCATCTTGCAGTTATTCAATTCCTGACTTTCTTCTGCTTCTTTCTTCCTACGGCTTATCAATATTTAAACAATCAGGAGGGACTAGATCCTCCTCACGAACATAAGGTTAAATCCAAAATCCGTAATTTCATGATTATGGCAATAAAAAAGACATGAACTTAAATGATTATGGTAACAAAAGGTATTCTAATTTAATTTTAAAAAAAAAAATCCATTGCTGGGACTTGAACCCAAGTCTCTCAAGTGAACTTTAGGGAAAAAAAAGCTTCTCAAGGCATCTTGAGTAGAGCTTTTGTCCAAAAGCTCCAAATTGGAGCATTTCGCTAGTAGACCTTTTTCAGCTTTTGGGCAAGCCAAAAATCTATTTTACAATTTTTACCAAACACCTCAAAATTGCCAAAAAGAGCTTTTGGCCCTCCAAAAGCAATGGCAAACAGGTCCTAAATAACTATAGTACCCAAGCCTAAGATTTATTAAAACTCCGAGTTAAGAAAATTAGATGCACCTCAATTTCCAAGCCCATGGCCCTAAAACATAAGCCAAGCCTAAGAGTTTGGCTCTCATGCACTCAAAACATGCCATCTTAGCCAACAGATAACCCTACATTCCATGTCCTCCAAAGGAATGATGTCAAAATCTATTGTATAGCATGAGGTAGATAACCTTCGTGGAACGAGAGCAAACAAGAAAGAATATAACCTAAGAAAAAAAAGACCTCTTATTGGAAATTTTAAATTAAAAAAGAAAACATTTCCTTTAGTTCACAAAAAGAGAGTTGAAGGAACTAAGCAATCAATTATTTAACGTACAGATTTATTCCATGTAAACAAGAACAGACGTAGCATTAGCCAAATCAAGTAGCAAGAAATGGTTACTTACATAATATAAGTTCTCTTTTAGATCAAGTATCATAGTATAATATGATCAAGGGTCATATAAGCAACGTTTCACCCAAACAAGTGGCTTATCAACAAATATAAGCTCATGGTTAATTAAGAGCCAACTAAGAGAACCTTATTATGAGCAAAACGAGAAGTCAGTTGAGTATCCCTGGATACTCAGCAAGTACTACTAATACTACATGTTGAATGTCTAGGTTGAGCATAGACGAGGTTTGAAGGACAATTTTTGAATGTGCTACGACAAAATGAATTCATATGCATTAACAAGTCTTAATATGCTTCATTAAATTCTCTTCAGAACAAGAGTTCCTTCCTACCTGATCAAGGAGGATTCAGAATTAGTTTGCAATTACGTAAAGACTAATTATCGACCTGGTCCTTTTTCATCTACAATTGCATGTGTGTGAATGTGGTTGAGGTTTTATTTGATACAAGAAAATTGTTCGCATGTTATGGCATCACAAGTTCCAATCGAGCCAATGCTAAAGAATCATAGAACAACCCGACTAAAATCAGCCATACCCTTCTCCATACTAGTGCTTGTCCCTGTGAAGGCATTTCATGATGGTCAAACCACTGCAAGGTGTGAAGTTGCAAGGAAGCATAGGATGCAAGAAGCCATCAAGATTAGGAGTTCAAGCTTAAAATGAGCATAGTGTAGGCACAGCAATATAGGCAGGCACAACGTATGTCATATATGTATCTTTACGATCCATTTTTAGCAGAACTTATAAATCATGTATGCACCAATAACTCAACTTATTCTTCATTTGTCTTCCACTTCTTGTTTCAAGTAGGAGAAACTTTTTCATTGGTTGTACAGATTGAAAAAACCTTAATAGTTAATACTAATCTTGGACTTAATCAGGTCTATAAAAATGTTCATTGTATTGGTACCCGGTACCTTACAGTTACGGTATGGTAGATATGGTATGGCATAGTACAACCCCTATGCTGAGAAAAGGATGCCAGACCTTTTTGTCATGCCCAACGCTGGTATTGCCAAAATCAGCAATTGAACGAGCCGGTATAGTACAACATTCTCGGGCCACACCAGTTGGTTCCACCTATACAGGCTAGTTCAGCCCTTGTGCGGTGCTGAACCTCGATACAATATCAATACCCTATGATATGCTTCGTACAAAGCCGTACCATTTTCAGGATTGCAACCATTTTTCATTCTAAAACACTTCCAGAAACAAAAGCCAAAGACTTTGCTTGAACATCAAGTTTTTAGAACCCTACAATTCCAAGCCATGATACATTTTTATGTTGAGACAAATGAAACATACTCTGTGCATACATTGAACACATTTTTAAGATTGCAATCATTTTTTATTCTAAAACACTTCCAAAAACAAAAGGCAAAGACTTTGCTTGAACATCAAGCTTTTAGAACCCAACAATTCAGCCATGATACATTTTTATGTTAAGACAAATGAAGCATAGGTCTAAAAATGGCAATTTTGGGTCTAGATGGATAACCAATACTATCCTTCATTTGCTCTTTTATTTTTGGCTTTTTTGCATGGATACCCTTCTAAATATCGAATTTTGCATGAATACCTTTTCAAAATTGATATTTGCATGTATATCCTTGTAAAATTCTCTTAGTGTACAAATACCCCTAATATAACAATTGTTCTAACGGTGTTACTCTTCCCTCGCCTCCCCACACCCCCCCCCCCGCCCCGGTGCCTTACTCTTCCCTCGCCTCCCCACACCCCCACCCCCCCCCCCGGTGCCTGGCTTCCCCCCCACCCCCCCCCCCCATATCGAGATCCCGATCGCGGGCGTTCCACATAGCTGTTCTTGTGCCAGAAGAAGAAGAAGACAGGAGCTCCACACAGCTGTGCTCTGCTTCAGAATATCTTGGGCCCGGAAAAGAGAGAGAGAGAGAGAGAGAGAGAGGGGGGGGGGGGGACTGCTGGTTTGAGTTGGAAAGAAGGTGGCTTGTCTAAGGACCAGAAATCATGCTAAGTAGGTGGCTTTAACAGCACTGAGTTGGTGGTAATGGAAACGAAAAAAGAGAAACAAAATCAGGATAAAGGCTGCACAAAGCCTTAAAATCCAGCAAAAGCTCACAGAAATGAGTTTGCTTTGTGATAACAAGCAAGAGAATCTCTTCTTTTTTTTGTGTGTGGGTGGTGGTACTATTGGTCGTTTTTAAGTGAATTTATGGCAGGTTTTCAAGGCAGACAGGAAGAAGATATGGGTTTCTTAGGAGCTTGTTAGCTTGCTCCCATGGCCTTATTATTCTCTAAAGGGATGGGAAATGCCAGCCAATGAGGAGGAAAAGCCCTAAGGGGAGTAGGGTTCAAGTGTGGAAGGATAGCAACAAGCATAGGTTCCCAGAATCCAAAGGAACCTCCGGCCGTCAGGATTCTCTCTCGATCTATTACACTGTTGATACCCCTGGTGTCTCGGTAGCTGGTTTTTATTTTTTTCCTTCTGTTTTTTGATTTTTGTTTCTTTTAACTTTTGAAGGGAGAAAATGAGGGAACACAACTAAATATGGGTCATGTGCCAGTTTTCTGCAATGGAATTGGATTTTGGAAGAAGGTCTGGCTTGTAAACGGACTTAGTTAGTAGGTCATGGGTCACCTATTCTGACTGGAGGTCAATTGCAAGTCTTTCAAGTCATGGGTCGCCCGACACCTCATAATTATGATATGACTAATTAAATTTGCCCAAATTCTTATTCAAAAGCGTGGTAAAGCTTCTCATTACTTATATATCCTTATAAAAATTTCTATTTGCACGCCTACCCATTAAGGATATTTTAGTCATTTTAATTTAAAACCATTAATTTTTTAACGGTGTTAGATGGTATGGGTACATATGCAAAAATAAGAATAAAAAAGGGTAGAATAGCAAAATAAATATTTTACGAGGGTATACATGCAAATATCAATTTTGGAAGGGTATTCACGCAAAATCCTATATTTAGAAGGATATCTATGCAAAAAAAAAACCCTTTATTTTTTATTCGATTATTTTCTTCTCACATCCTTCTCACTAAAATGTGAGTGGGAAGGAACAAGAATTGATAGCAAGAAACATAGATTGCATAGTCTAAAGTTATATAGGAAATCACGGCAAATAGGAAAAAACATGGAAAATTAGCAATCCCTACACCAAAGCTTTAATCATTGCTGCACCTCAACAATTCATTTTTGTGGTTAATAGACATAAAACTCAACATGTTATTCTATGCTTAACACATAAACCAACTCCATTCTACAATTCCCAAGCAATCTGTAGGTTTCCTGAAGCAAAATACATTTAATGTAGTTCAATGCACTTTTGGAACAAATGAATTCAGAAGAAACTAAGTAGGCGATGCACATGAAATAACTTATAGTTGGATACCATGGGTACTGCAGCATCCAAATGCACAATCATGGTAACATTACTAATAAGATTATTCAACTCTTTGTTGAGGCATGATATTAGTGTCATTCTCTTGCAGTGTTTTGTAAAACAGCTATGGTTTGTGGGCGGACAAGGGATTCCATGGTACATATGGGTTGCATATGAGGTGCATGTGTTTAATATATTTTAACTATTTAAAAATAAATATATAAAGTACAATAAAAGCAACAATAATGATATTATTTTTTTGTGGATGGATAATAGCAATATTAATAATTATAATAGCAACTGACAATTAGTGCTCATTTACTGAGTATCTAACACCCACAGGAATAATTATAATATAATCAAATTTTAGCACTACTAATACCCATATTAGGTCCCACCTGAAACCCATTCAAACCTAAATATCAGCTTGAACCCGCTTCACAATACGTGCCCATATAAAGTACATTATATATGTAGCTCCAGAATGCTAGAAGGCTCATATATGCAGCCATACAATACAGAGAAGGACACATATGTGGCCATGCAATGCTAAGTGGAATGTCTTTTTGTTCCATATAAGGAATGACCACATAAAGTAATGCATATTGGCAACACAGTGAAGTCAAGGCGCCCCTTATGCATATTCAAAACAAAAATAAATGCATTTCTAAATCCACCAATTACCATAAACCACTAAATGCAATAAAGAGAACAACTACAGATAACAATATATGTCAAGTAAACCAACCAAGCAGATAATATAGGATAAAATGGAAAATATATTTACCAACATAAATTATATAACAAGGTCTAAATTTTCGATCACAACTTCAGGGAGACTGAGCCTAACCTGGCGTTTTGCAAACTCTTGTGAAATTTCACCAGCCAGGTTTCTGAAATATCAATATCACCATTAGAAAAATAAGCATAACTACCTAATCAGTATTCAACCATGAATATATGTATAAACAAATCACAATGATCATAAATAACTATGTTAAAGCAGGATCTACTTCTTAACTTGGGATTGATTTTATGATCCATCAACAACATCTCTTTTTCATAGTTTTGTGGCATAATTTTAATTGAGGTCAACTGGTATGTGAAGATGGCCTGACTTTCATATATTTGCAATAGATCTCTAATCATGGCTAGTTGGTCAACATGGAATCATGACCAAGTACATTAAATATAGAATAATGTATAATGCCACAATAAATGTAAAACAATGCAAGAAATATGGATGTAGAATAACATGAATGATAAAATCAAAGTAACCAGAAAGTAATATTAAAATATAAAAATCATAATAATAATAATATGCCACAATAAGATGATACCAATAAAAAACAATGAAGACAAAAGCATCTAGTACTCATACCATGCATCAACAAAATTGCAATCTGTTTGATGTTATTGGGTTCATCCTTGCTTCACAAAAAGCTAACCAAGTTAACAAGTTCTATCATGATCGGCAACTACAGAAATTAAAAGTTAATTAAGATGACTGGAAGATCTCAGCATGCTAAGCTTGGCTTCTGGTTCTCTACAGACTCTGCTTTTACAAAGGACAAGTTGTTCCGCTTCTATTGTCCCCAAAATTAGCCATCCTGTCTTGGAAGTTTATGTTTATGCCTCCATGTAGAGTCTAGACAGGTGCTATCTTGGATTTTATCAAACTGATAAAAAAAAGACTCATGCCAATGCAGAAATAACTTCAGAACTGTTAAAGGAAAAAAGCAGAATATGTAAAAGAGAGCACTTAAAAAATTATTAACGTGGCAATATAAAGCTCATTTCACCAACGATACACAAACATGCCTGAGCACCCCAGTATACCTCGCTTGACATGACAAAACGCAAGCAAAAAGGTATGGAAACAGCATCCAAAAAGCACTCATTGCTTGGACAAAGCTGTAGAGAGAAAGGAGAAGCCTCAGGTGGAGGAGGAGAGGGAGCGAGAGCAGGACAGGACAGAGAGGGAAAGAGGCAGGAGGGGGGAGGATAGAGAGACAGGAGGTGCAAAAGGAGCGGAAATGGTGGGAGAGGGGTGAGAGAGAGAGAGAGGGTGTCAATGATGGAGGCGAGGCACCTACATAAGTGGAAGCAGGCCAGTGTACATGAAGGTTGGCACTGGGAGGAAATGGCTTGCAGATTATGGTGGCCAGCAGAGATCGAAGGTGGTGCAGCCATGAGATGGCTGACTGGGGTGGGCGTCTCACGAGATAGAGGAAAGAGTCAGAATTTAGGACATTTATTTGGGCAACTTCTGTCAGGTCTAATGCACCAGATTTGTTAAAGACTGGAGAACTTGATGGATGGTCACAATGCCATCAACTAGATCTGTTTAAAACCAATTAACATTCAATCATCATCTTGACTATTACTTAAAGTTAAAGGCCTCTTCATCATGAAGCAAATGAGGTGTATAATGCATACATATCTCTGAGGGCATGGAGAAATCATTTTTTTATGAAGAAAAAATCAAAATAATAGAAAAACAAAGACAAATAAAAAATGAAATTAATTTTTTTTAATAACAAGAAATGGGATATTTTCCTACTTATATGCCTAACCAGAAGCTAAAGCAACAAAGAGGAAGGTCAAAACGGGGCCACTACAATGGATAAGTAAAACGTCACATAGATGTTCTTTGTTGCTTTTGAACCTTTCAATCCTTGACTTTTCTTGTACTTTATTTGAACTTCATTGTGAAGACCTACTCCATTCTACTTTAAAAAAGTAACAATTTTTTAATTCAAGAAGATTTCTTCTCACACATTTTCCCCCAAAAAATAGTTAGCTCTTATAAGAAAAGGTCTGTCATAGCGACAAATTCGATCTTCAGGAATAATCTGGCAAAATTGAGAAGTTTGGAATTCAGAAATATTTGCTAAAGATATTGTTAAAATAATTAAAGTGTTATTCATAAATAAATACAAATATATATACATAGAGAGAGAGAGAGAGAGCAAAATAATTGGTCTGAACAACTATGAATCTTTATCTTCTAAAGAATGGAGCTGAGCATTGGACATCATCAGTAAAGAGAAGACAAAGATAAGTGATGTGGCCATGAGAGAATGAGAAAAGAAAGTTTAGAAAATGGAAGAACGTAAAATAAGAGTATGAATGGGAGAGTTGTAAATGGGGCCTAGAAGGATGAGAAGAAAAAAGAAGAACATGGAGACTGGATAAGAAGAATAGAAGAGAGAAAGGAGAGAGGAGTGGTGACTCATGGTCTACATTATCGAAAAAAATGGTCCACCTAATATCTAGTCAGATCCCCAGTTATTGGGACACTACTTTCCCATTTTCCATTGCTCATGGCCCATCTCTTCTCAGCACCCCTCTTCAAAGTGAGAGCCCAAGGAGCTCCTTCCACAAGCTATGAACTATATACTGCTCACAAATAAATCACAAAAAACACAAGATTTCATGACTTATTCATAATATGTATGTGGATGAAAGAATAATTTACAGAACAATTCATTTGGCATGCTGAACATGAACAATTAACGAATTTTGTAACTATGAGGTCTATGAAGTGATTCCCTGTCTCTCAGTCCATTTTTATGGTCCAATGTTCAAATCCATTCAACACCATAAGATACACATTTATCTGAAGTCCTCATACCAGACCAAGTCCTCTACACCTTCCCGCTTGTTAGTTTGTTAGTAGAAAGTAGGTTTTAGAGATTAAACAATTTGCCCTTGTATGCAACCTGATAGGCTGGATCAAAACTTCCAATCCTTCTAGATATAATTCAAAAACCAGTTCTGGCTCCTTTTAAGAACCCATCATCCATATCAATTTTGAAGAACGAAACAACTAAGTAAACCTACAACTTGAAGAAATTTTTTTCATTTAGTAATTAGAAACTTCATTTAGTAATTAACACAAAACATAACCATTATTTATGGAAGCCATGGTATCACATAAGAAATCATCAGCCAAGACAATCCACTCAAGTAAACCTGTCTCAGCTAATCATGATTTCTGTGAAAGCAAACAACAATCGGCTAATGAAAGTTTAATATATATTCAAAAAACCAATACAGATAGCCACCACCATTGATGAGCTAAGATGAGTTAAGTTTATTACCTTACATATTCATGGCCCCAAGAACCAATATCCTCCTCAGATCCTAACAACCGGTACTTCAGGCTCTCCTACAAAAAAGGCCGATAAATGTTTGATTATATTGAGCTTCACAAGCTAAGAATCCACTGTCACAATACATAGACCAAAGCTGGAGGTAGCATGTTCAAACTAGACTTGATTATATACAAAGATGTGACAAGAATGCTATTATTCTTCAAGGAAAGGTATCATGCCTTTCCAAGAAGACAATTTTGTAGTGGAACCACATTTTGTAATGTGCATGATCAATGTACAGTAAGTAAAAGTGCATTGGTACCTCAATTAACATCATGTTTAGACATGCAGTTCAGAAATGATACTTTCTTTGGGTGCACAATAACTGTGGACAATGTACCAATGCATCAAGACCTCAACAGACATCATGTATAATGAGCCTCTCAAAGGGGAAAAAGCCAAAATATGCATAAAAGCATGCAACTAGCAAGCTACTTATAAAAACATCTATGTACATGTAGCTTCCCTACATCTTATGGCCAAAAGAAAAAAAAAAGCCAAGAAACCAAGGCACCTAGCAAAGATACAATTCACCATATTGGTGCATACTGCCCCATACAAGCGTACCATACTATAACGGTACCGAACCAAGACTTAATACAAAGGGCATACCCAAGTCTCAATACACCGAATTGACCCCCATACCAGACATATCAAAATGGTACCATTGTGGTACCCAAACAGGATTCAGTACCGAAAGAGCGAACGTTATAGAAGCGTTATAGACCCAAAAATTCCACCCTCACAAATTCATAATTGTCAAAGAAAGTTCTGCATCCAAACCAACAATCCTTGTTCAAACCACCTTGTAATCAAACCAATCTATTGCCTGGTTCACATCGCATCTAATTCCAGTCACAGGACATTTTCCAGTAATAAGTCAAGGGCATTTCACAACCATTGTATTTGGCTAAAGTCATCTTATTTATTCTTTTATGTTTAATGACCCAAGCACAAATCCATATGCCATCTACATCTTTTTTCCAAAGAGAACATAACTACTTGTGAAGAGAAGTGCAGAAATCTCAACCATGTTTTATTTCACAGAAAGATCCCAACAATACACATGACAGAGTGTATAATACTCAACCTGCATATTATGAACTATGATACAATGTTTTTCTTCAAATTGGTCTCCATCATTGTGTCCAATATGATTCATCTATAATGCAAGTTGAAGCGTGATTTCAATGACATGCAAATGTAAAAAGGAATTTTGAGGATTTCATCAGAAAGCATTCCACAGTCGCCCACTTACTTAGCAAAACATGTAGGAAAATACCAGCATATCTACATGACAAAAATGGTAACTATGTGATGCAAAACTTAGCAAACAAAGGATTTATAAAAGTAGTCATAGGTAATCCATCAATAGTGGAGAAATATCATGTTAGATTGATTAAAAGTATAGTATGATGATGGTAATATTTATGCTTTATATATAACAATGTCAAAATAAGAGTTCTATGATGAAAGGACAAGGTATCATATGGGTGCACTTGCAGGATTCATAAAAGGTGCTAACTTGGTAATACTGGAGGTAATATTTAGACATGCAAAACATCAAGAAAATCTGATCAAGTGTCCAAAGTTTCAAAGTTGTCCCAACCTCCCCCGCCGCACCCCACCAAAAAAAAAAGGCACCCACAGATGCAATGACTTCTAGATTTGTAAAATATAATATAAAATATGATAGCACACATACACTTTGTAATCTTACTACATCTGCCAACTTTCACATATAGGTTTCACTTGTTTAGCTTTTTATGATGTTTTCCCAAGCCTAAATAGTCCACCAAATATCATCACCAAGATAGGACTTATAACCATGTTCCACATACGCATCAGTACAATACCTTTCAGCTTTTGTCATAATGCCCTTATTTAGAAACTGAACTATGGAATATGCCAAGTTGGTGTGACAAAATAACAAGCAAACTTAGTATCATAAGCCTTCCACGATTATAAGCCTGATACTCAACCAGATACCTAAAAAGCCTCAACTATTCTGTCACATACCATCATCATTCCAAAATTTCCACAAAGGTTTCACTATAAAATTCACATCTTCATCCCAGCTCTATGAACTAGCATCCTCAGCTGGTACAGTCAATAGGTGACATATAAGCTTTTCCCAATCATAAAACTTCTATTCATTTACAGGTTAAAGAAGTTTCAACGATTTTATTAAGCATTGCATCCTTCATCATAGAAAAATTCATACATTGTACTCTAAATTATCCACCTCCATGCCATTAGTATATTCCATCATTATCCATCAGGATATAGACCAACTCATGAGAACACCTGGCAACACAGTCATCGCAAATCCTACCCTGTAATGCTTAAACACAGTCTTCCCACACCACCTAACAAAGTAAAAGCTCATGTCATAAAAAAATTTATTCTGACTCAAAGGCTTACAAAGGAGATAAATTGACAAAAAAAAATCACTTTACAACTTTATTGGCAATGTAACTGAAGAAATAATTGGAAAATAAGACTTGGACCAAAAATTGACCTAATGACAGCCATATTATCAACTCTGAGTGAAAAAAGAAAAGAATGATATGCGGAGGCATGCATGTATAGTAGAAGATGAGGGGAGAAGTGAATTTCAGTTGCAATTGTTCTCATACACATAAAACTTTAATTTTCAATTTAGTGAACAAGCAAGTATCTAGCTATTACTGAGTTATTGAATTACCCATAGATAATACAGCAATTCATGAGACTTGGATTAAAAACATTCAAGCACATATACTAAACATCCACTTTGTTGTTTACTTTGGTGGTGATGGTACTATCATTTTTTCATCTCATCTCTTATATACTAACTGCTGCATATAATAATATATAAAAATACAAGAGAACTGTGTTTTTAATCCTCTAAGATTCAAGTAACATTAATCTAAGGGCAAAAGTTCCTAGAAAAACCAGCGAGAAGTTTATCAAACTAAATTGAAATAACTTAGATGCCATCAGCCAAATTTGTTGCTCGGCAACAATAGCATTATCCAAAATGATGACACAAACACTAACATGCACATTAACTAGGATAAAAGAACAATTAAAAATAGATGGAAGAACTAGGAAATCAAAATCTGTAACCCAATTGAACCAAAAATAAACATCCATTCAACGAAGCAAAAATAAACATCCATTCGACTAAGCAAACAACTCATCCTTGGTCCTTGTTTGTTGCAACATCCCAATCATCCTTCATACAACTCATTCTTATATATAAAAAAAAGAACAAAAGATAAACAACTGTAACCAAATAATGATTTAAATTGGAAGCAAATTACATACCCTTTCCCCTTCAGCAGACATCGTTAAGGCCAAGACAGAAAGAATGTCTGCTAGGTACTTCTGCAATTCATAGAGCCATATGAACTCTGAGAATTAAACAAAAACATACAAAAAATAAAACACAACAACAACATAGAAACTCTAATGATTTATTATACCTTCAGGTCAGAATCTAGCATCGTCTCAAAGTATGCTTTTAGAGTTCCATAATGAGGTCGAAGGAACTTTAGAGGCTTCGGGACAGACGTCATGGAGCTTGTTGCCGTACGAATCTCCTTCCTATTAACAAAATAGTAACATATCACGGAAAAAATCCTAACCCACCTTCTCCAAACCCATCAGCAAAATCAAGAACACAAAACAAGAAGCAGGTTTTCTTCTTGAAAACACATATGAAAATAGTAAATCAAGAACTGCAAAACCCTAAGCATCAGGAATCCAATTGTTGACATGATTTGCATCAACCAGATACCTCATGCTCTCGAGGGCGAACTTCTGGACACCGGGATCGGCATCCTGAACCCTCTCAACGTAAAGCTCGAGCTGCTGCTTGAACGCCAAATCCTCCTCCGACTGCAACGAAACCGTAGACCATTAGCGTGACAATCGAGTAAAATTGATCAAACATAGAAGGGAGAGAGGGAGGGAGAGAGAGAGAGAGAGAGAGAGAGAGAGATCAAAATCACCAGATCTTCTTCTTTCTTCTCGTCCTTCTTCTTCTTGGGGTCTTTGAAGGGGGGCTTGGGGGCGGCTTGCTCCCCGCCGGCGGAGCTGTTAGGGCTCGGATCGACCGCCATGGCGAGACGCTGGACGGAGCGAAAGCAACTCGGAGATTGATCACAGAAGAGAAAAAGAACTGGAAAACCCTAGGAATGGGAAAGGGGTCTTAAAAGTCGAGTGTTAGGGGGCGTTTGGTAACTCCAACAGGATCACTACAGATCTAAGATCCCGGTGATCTGGGGGCGATTTGATCCTTGTTATCTAATATCAATATTTGGTAGGCCATCATCCAGTGGTTAAAAATCTCCGAATATCCATAAATAACTTAGTATGGTACAAAAATTTAAAATCACCAACCATATAATACCACAAATACCTTGATATATATTAGATGAATTTTTTATATATTTTTAATTTTCATGAATCAAAAATGTAAGTCAATATGCTAATTTTTATAATAGCTTCATAATTTTGTCACATATTCTACTTTTAGTAGCTCTTATCATATATTTATTAATCATATAAAATATATTATAATAAAATATTAACATATTTATCAATATATTAATTATTAACATATTCTATAAAAATATATTTATTACTCCTATAAATTATTAATCTTATAAAAATATATTATTTTTCATTATAGAATTAATATTTTTATTTATATTTATAATACATTTTTTAATACTAGTAATTATTTTGATTAGAAAAATAAGGTAAATAGAAGTAATATATTAAATATTTTTATCATATAAATATAAAATATAATAATATATTTCTACTATAATTTAAAATTATCTTTCAATAATAATAGGATAATAATATGATTAGTAATATATTATAATATAATATAATATATATCATTAATATAATATATAATATCAACATAATATTATATATATATATATGTATATATAATATTGATGGTATATTGATATATCAATTTTTCTGCTAAATTGAGGGATATTTTTGTCTTTAACTTTTAAGCCAGAATCACCACCATGAGGTGATCTTAGATTTCCGACCTCAAGGACGGGTATCCCTTAGTGTTGAGGGAGAAAAGTAAAGCTCGGTACATTTAATTCTTCCTGTGATTATGTTGCCCACACCATCCATCAACTAATTAACGGTGTATGAGTGAAAAGGGATGTCCAATCATCCGCCGTTCGTTAAATTTTCTCTTCCTAATGAAAATCTTATGTGGTGCAAATCTCAAGACAAGATCATATTACTTGGACGGGATCTTATCCCCCACTAGTACTTTCCCTGCAAGAAAAGTATCGAACCAGGCGTGCCGGCCCATGGACAAGAATAACTTTTTTTTTACTATTTTTCCTAAACAAAAATATCGAATCTAATGCAAAAAAAAAAAAAATCATCTTCTTTTTTTTCTTTATAAATATTTTTCATTTTTAAAAAAATAAAAATAAAATTAGATTTTTACCCTTCTTCTTTCGAGCCCTTTTTTTTTGTCCAATCTCGCTCTCAGCTTTATTACCTCCATCCAACCACACCGGCTTCCCAGTTCCCACTGGTCATTTCTCTATCCAATGTCGAGATATTTCTTAATCTCATGTTGCATTGCCAGTCCTATCTCTATTTTTTCTTATCTTCGATCATTTTGCTGCTCCCCATCCCCTCTTCCTTATCATCAGCCACATCGCTGACCCTTGTTTTAAAAAAAAACTAAACATGATTTCTATAGCCAGAAATTTGGAAAAAAATAGAATATTTATTTTTAGATTTTTTTAACAAAATGACAGCAATGCCAAATGCAGCCTTCAAAGTTTTGATCTGTTTTTCTTTTTGTTAGAAGGTCACACATTACTTGATTTCATTCAACAATTAAAACTTAACAAATATCTATATTGGATAGATCATTAGCATAGATAGATTCAATATAGTAGGAAATTATTTCGTGATTCCTTGTGGAAGAAATAGTTGGATTTATAGTCGCTGTTTATCTTGATATGCTAAAATTTATGGAGAGGATTACTATTATTTGAAATTGTATGATGAATGTACCATGGTGGATGAGATCCTTTAATTAATAGAATCTTGAAGACATTATTTGTATCACCCTCCAAATAAGTATTTGAGATGTCAATTTCTTTTAATGTTGATGCTTCGACTTCTTTTGGCGAACATGTTGATATCGGTATTGCTTTATAAATACCTGATGTCCTCTATGATCTTTGATAATCACTTATCAATACTTGATCTAAATGATGATATTGTGCCACCTTATTATATCTAAAATAACCAATCTCAGATGCTTTCCATCCACTACTCTCATCCTAAGTAAACTCAATCACCACCCCTAGAAAAATGATAGAAGTGAAAATTTTGGTCCTATAAATTTCTTCCCTAGCATACATCAGCCCTAACAAGTACTAGAGGATTTGGCTTGCTTTTAGTAAAGATAACTTCATTTATAATCCCCAGTGGTCCCTTGCTTGCCCAAGGCTTCTTCACTCTTTAAAGCTTTTAGATTTAGAATAGACGAACATCCTTAAATGAATCAAACCAAACTAATAGTGCAAATTGAACATAAAAAAGTAAATAAATGATCCAATGTCTCCTCCATTTGGTTGCACATAGCGCTTGTGGTGCCCATATTTGGGAGTCTCACGTTCAAATCTATTTGGAAGCAGGGCAAAGAGACCTCTTCATATAAACATTAGAATCTTTGGTGCAATCATTTGTACTTTCCAAATATTGCCCTATAATTCCTTGTCACTACTAATCATAGTTGAAGATTCACATGAAACATTTTGAAAGAGCTTTTTATACATAGATTTAGTAGAAAATTTACCCACTTTGGTCTTGAATCAGAGGAGCTGATCTAGTTGGTTTACATCCACTTAGCAATTAGCATAAATTTATCTCGAAAATAGTTTGTGCAACGACCAAATTGAAAACTTCATTAACAATGAAAGCATTCCACCTTCTTGTAATAGGATCAATAAAGTCAGAACTTTCGAGTAATCCTCATTAAAATTTATGATTGCTGGCCTATAGTTTGGTAAAGAAGGAACCTAAGCTCCAATTTGTAAAATTTCTCTATAAGAAATAATGCTTCTCAATATGTGGAAGTTATTACCAATAGCCTTTTGCATTCCAAAATCCTTCTTTCAACAAATATTTTGTTTGGAGGAACACACTCCATAATTGTTTTGGTTGTCAACAATCTCCAACCTAGGGCCTAATTCACTACTTACAAGTCTCAAGTGCCAATACCCAAGAAATTAGGCTTTTGAAAATACTTCCATGATTTCATGTGTAAGTGTTTTTCCTTGCAAAGAGCACTCCACTAAAAGCTATGATATTATTTATGGGAATTACTAATGATAACATATGGTATGCTAACTGTAGATACTAATAGCACCAGCATGAGAAAGAGTACAAGCCTTCTAACTACTTCAGCCTTGACTTAAATGTATCAATAAAGAAGTTAAAAGTACTTTTTCTTAAAGCGAGATAAAGAGAGAGGACCGCCCAAAAAAAAAATTCTTTTGTCATTTGTTTCACCCCAAGTTCCTCCACCAAAACATATATATTATGCCTTTTCTTTTTCTTTTTTTTTTTGCTTAGAAAAATGAAAGAAGAAAGCGAGGAGTACCTCACCCGCATAGCAATCCCCACTGGGTCCCTATCCTGCTGGAGAGTATTCGATGCGGGTAGAATATTTTTTACTCATACCCTCCCCATCCATGGCAGAGCCCCACCAGCATGGCAGCCCTATCCCCGTATAAGTACGTCACACTAGCATCACCTAAGTAACGACGGACCAGATATCGACTTCACCAGACAAACCAGGTGGGCGGCATCCGATCCCCGTATTTAATCGACACCCACGCGTTTCAAACCTGGGCCACTCCGGTGAAATCAAAGTTCTGTTTCCACCGTACTACTACCTCGGTTTTATATTATGCCTTTGGATGTTAGAACTAAATAAAGGAGAAGTTTTTTCATAATTGACTTCTTGACCAGATGCCAACACATTTTTAATCATGAAAACTCATCATTGGTCGCTACCAATTAAAAGGAGATCATCTGCAAACATTAAATATGTTATAGATGGTGCAGGCTATTCGTATACCATGGATGGACCCTCCTTCCTTCTTTAAACTCATCAAATGTGAAAAAGGCATCGGAGCATATAATAAACAAATAGGGAGATAGACGGAACCTTATCTCAGACCTTAAAGATAGGAAATTCTTTTAGATATACTATTGATTAAATTAAGGTTGCAAAACTCATGACTTGGACTCGACTCACCCTCAATTAATTTTTCGACTCAGACAAGTCACATTGGCATCTCAGATGAATCATGTATTATATATAAGACATGTTTCTATAAATCACTAAAAGACATTTGATGATGCTAAAGATCTATAACTAATATGAATTAAATTTATTCTAAAATTCTAAATATATGAAAATTATATGGATATTATAGATTCAATAATGGTAACTAAATGCAAAATCAAGTGGAAGAATAGTATTATCAAAATGGTCATCTACATTCCAAGTAATTAAAAATCATGTTCAAGTTATTTAGTCTAGAAATTATGCAAACTTCAAATTAAACAAAAACTTATCACTTGTGATTAAACTTGTCTTTCGCAAATATACAAAAGATCACAATGATCTCTAGCTATTGCTAGCAAAGGGATAAAGTTTTGTTTCATCATCCATTGTCTCCTTGCTCCTATTCATCATCAATACCGTTGTCATTATCTAAATTGGTGATGATTTGGTTTGACTCGAGATGACTTGACATAGCTTATCAATGACTCAATCTAACTTAGCCAAGTTAAGATCTTGCGGAAACAAAAATTAAGGACATGAACCGATCATTTTTTTGACTCATCGATTTAATCGAGCCATCAAAGACTCGTCCGGATTTTGCTTGTCTTTTTATAGTAGCCTAGCCATCTTGATTGAGTCACAAATTGACTTACCGAGTTTTCCAACCATGGATTAGAATAAAAAATGAAGAAGAAGATGAAGAAATGCACTAAAATCAATTTCTTGAAGTGAGTAGAGAGGCTCCACTACAAAACTATTGGGTGAAGCGAGGGCCACAGTAACCTATAATAAGCTTTGACCATATCCAAGCTCAATTGCAAAAAAATCATCTTTAACTTGAGTCATGAAATATGAATAAGTTCATGAGCAAAGGCCAATTAGTTCAGCTCCAAATTTTATTTTTCCATAATACACTTATTGATGTATTAAATTCTAATCATGTGCAAACACCTGGCTAGAGGAAAAAAGACGCATCATGATTACAAGTAGGGATTGTTTTTTGCATGGAGAGTATTCTAGATAAAAAAAGTAACATGAAAATCTCTTCACTTCTCTACACCTATAAAACATATAGGAGAAATAAAGCTCTCTCCCCCCCCCTCTAGAATTCAAATTTTTTTTAAAAAAATATAGAAATATCAACTAGGTTATGTCAGTATAGGTGAATAACTGTAAATTATAATTATGCATCCTTAAATTTGGACTATATTCCTAGACAACTATTTTGCTAAAACCTTAAGAAACTTGCTGAATTTTTTAGATTCCTGAACATTTACACAGCAAAAATAAGATAAACAAAAAAATATCATTAAATTTCTTAAAAAACAAGCTCCTTCTAAAATCCTTAACAAATTTGTTGTTACCAAATTGTTCCAAATTTTTCTGTTTCTTTTTTCTTCCATTTACATATTATTCCATTCCAAATTGCTATAGAGAGGTTATCAAGGGAGTTGATTTTGTTCCCAGTCCCAAGTAGATATTTTTTTTTGCACTGGTTGTTCCATTATCTTTTTCTGTTCTTTTTCTTTTTGGGTTACAACGAAAAGTTTGAATGCAAATGCACTCTACCTAAAAATATAAGATAATATGAATAACTTAATAATCCATGATATCTGATTAGCTTTCATACACTTTGAAATTGAATTTGAAAAGGGTTCGGTTGTTGAGAAAACCAATTTTGAAATTAATATAGCATTTTTTCCCACTTCAAGAGAGCTGCATGCATGGAAAACTGATTATGTTACCAAATTTTTGTATGTTATGCATGCCAAATAGAGGAAAAGAGAGAAGAGACCTGAAGCCTATTTGAAGCTCACTTATTATTACATTTATATTTCTAAGTTTCTATATATATTTTTAAATTTGAACTAGAAATTGTTGAAAGCTTTTCATTACTTAAATGACTTGTTGCGGTGAGAATTCTCACACGGAGCCAGAGTGCACATAATGTAACAAGAATTAAATGCTCTCCACCTTTAATTACAAATATAGATTATTTGATTACTTGGGCTTAGTTTCTTGTATCTATTTTATTTCTTGCCTTCTTAAGTTTGGTAGGATCGATAACACATGTTATAATATTTTAGAAAAATTTTGTATCATGACCTAAATTTACTCATGGTTGTTTTCATTTTATGCATACAAATGAGGTGTAATAAGAAAAAATTAGCTCGCATGTCTTGCACTAATAAAATCATGCCTTCATTGGGAAGGATTATGAAAGTCTATAGGAGACCGACTCCTTATTTTTATTTATTGACATTTTTTCTATAATAGTAAATGGTAGCTTAGCTATGTTCTTGACATTCTAGGGTCTAAAAGGATTTAATTTCCTTCATTGAACTTTCAATGCAAATGTTTTTCTTGCTTTTAGTAATGGTAGCCTAAAAGCATTAGCTTAATTAGTCAAGCAAAATGGAGAGTGGAAGACTAATCTATTTCTAGTTATTCTAGGATAAATTCTCTTGACTTCTTGCTGGATAAGCCACTTTCTATCTCTCCTCGGATAACTAAGACAAAGATTATATATATATTACTCTTACGTTAGCCATTTTAAATATTAACTTATTCCAAACCATGAGAGAGAGAGAGAGAGAGATTTTCAACTCATGGCTTCTAAGGGCCACTAAAATAAAAACTGCAAATACTTTTTTTATAAAAAAATGTAGCAGGGACTCTACAATAGGGATGGAAATGGGGACATGTAAAGAGGGATGGCAACCATCCAAAATCTAGTCGGAAATTGCTTATGCACATGCATTCAGATGCTGTTGACATGTTTCAAAAATCATAGATCTCCTTATGTTTTAGATGGACCCAACTTGTAATGCTAGATGGATGCATATAAAACAATAGTCGAGGGTGTGGAAGCAGAGGAGGGTGCCAGCATAATATTCTACATAATATCTAGTATATAAATGACAGTTTAGAAATCAAAAAATGTTCTCTTAATTTCGTCCATCAATTTTTATCACGAGTATCCATCCATATATCTTCAATAAAATGCTAGTTATCTTGCTGGCTTTCTTACTATTAACTAATATACATGCTCTCCTTTCTCAATTATTTCTTTTGTAAAACTTCTAAACAAATTAGACTATGATCTTGTTCTATAACTTGACTTACAAATAGATAGGATCATCACATTGGACTATATCACCCACTCTCTCCATCCTTTCTTGTCTAATTAAAAAATAATATATTACTTATATACCAGTATTTTGAGGTATTTCAAGCTGTGCTCGAGTGAGCTAAACCTAGGTCTAGCTCGCCTGATTTCTTAATTGAGAGCCGAACTTAGGTAGGTCACTGATGGCATAGCTTGCTTGCCCTACTTTGACAGGATCAAATAATGACTCTTTGTTAATTAATTGAAGATTATTTACAAGAACGCTATCACAGTTCACTATTCGACGAGTCCCATCACTGCTCAGATTCCAGCATATAAACGGTTATATAACTTTCCCGTATACCTCGATGCAACCAGATTATTTTATCAATAAATTTTCCATAACTTATAAATACTAAAGCATATAAATAAATAATATGAGCTCTCTGCATGATGGAAATAGCCGTGAATTATAAACCTAATCTACACCATCAGAAACAACACAAACCAGATGACTTGGACCAATTCTAGCCGTCCAGGCTTTAGTCGCCGATCTTCTACAGGAAAACCAATTGGAATTGACGAAAGGCTTGTAAAGGTCCTTTGCTCCATTGTGGAACATTTTCAGATGTGATGGTACAGAAGGATGCAGGAAAGTCTTCTGAGGGTACTCACAAATCTGATGCTTAATATTGATTCCTATGGACACTATTATGGAACTTCAAATTATCTAAGTAGTCCTTCAAGACAAAACAATGTCTCAACAATGTAACTCTTTAATACAACCTGACTGTTAAATTTTTTCAGTCGTAATAACTTAAAAGGGCATCCATGTCATAAAATACTACAAACAGTTACTTATAATTCTGTTAAGCCAAAATTAACAAAAAAGTTATTCATGCAAAAGCACGATAATTTAAAGAATTATATACAAATATATAGTAAGCTATATTTGCACATATGTGCAGGCGCACGTCAGCACGTGCACGCACATATATATAAAACTAGACTTGGCTACACTCGAGTAAATTTCCACTTCAATCCGCTCATATCTATATTCGACGATAAAATTTCATATCGATGATCCAAGTTATTGAATGTGTTCTACTAACTACAAACTACTTACGACAAAAATCATGTAATTTAAAAATTTTTAACCTATGCATCAAATGATCAAAAAATTGAATAATCTAAATAATACCAAATTATATATATATATATATATATATATATATATATATGTGTGTGTGTGTGTGTGTGTGTGTGTGTGTGTGTATATATATATATATGTGTGTGTGTATATATATATATATATATGTGTGTGTATATATATATATATATATATGTGTGTGTGTGTGTGTGTGTGTATATATATATATATATGTGTGTGTGTGTGTGTGTGTGTGTGTGTATATATATATATATATATGTGTGTGTGTGTGTGTGTGTGTGTGTGTATATATATATATATGTGTGTGTGTGTGTGTATATATATATATATATATATGTGTGTGTGTGTGTGTGTGTGTGTGTGTGTGTGTGTGTGTGTGTGTGTGTGTGTGTGTGTGTGTGTGTGTGTGTGTGTATATATATATATATATATATATATATATATATATATATATATGTATGTATATTTCGATCACTTGATGCATAGGCTAGCAGTCTCCAAATTATATGATTTTTTGATATATATGCTGTTCAGAGATAGCAGATCACATTTAACAGCTCCGATCACCCATATGAAACCTACATCATCCAATCTAGACTTGACCGGATCTCATTGAAGATCTACTCAAGTGGAGCCCATCACAAGGTTCGCATTCAGCACAGTACTTGGAAATTATGGTTAAAGATTGCTCTATCAACCACATCTACTTTAAAAATGCATTTCAAAACATTTTCAAATTTAAGACAGTATTCCCATATGATTATTGGAAGGATTCCTCTATCTCAGCTACAAAAAAAGAAATCACAAAGTAATAATATGAAATCAGAAAAGATAAGACAACGAATAAAACTATATAAATAACCGAATTACAATGCCTCTACAATCCCCCACCAACTCAGTTAAAAATCTAGTAATAAATTTAGTAGCAGCTCAAGCACATGGAACTATAAAAAGTGTAAGGACCATATATTACAACTTCTGCTAACATACATGACATAAATCTACAAATACCAAAAACAAGCCAAAACTGCCTGTAGCCTTTGTGGGGGACTGCATACTCTCTCTCTCTCTCTCTCTCTTTTTCTTTTTTTTTCTTTTTTTTTTTTTGCGTCTCTGAAGAACCATGGTTCTTGTGCATATATGATGGTGGTTTTGGCAATTTCCATGAGTTCGCCATGTTTATTAACAGATGCTGCTCAAGGAGCTACAAATCTGGCTCAGGTACCCGGGTAACAACACCAACCGCAATGGTGCTTCCTGAAGATCGCAAAAATGCCCTTCCAAGAGCCCGGCATTTGGAATATTCTTCCACACATACTGCCCCATCAAGTGCAACCTTACAGAAAAGAAAAAAAAGAATAAAAATAAACTCAATCAAATTGGGCAGTTCAATGGTAATGACAACAAATAAAAAGGTTGCAAGATAGAGTACACTTGACACAATTTTGGGATGCTGATTTAGGGTGATCAGGAACTGCATAGAACAGCACCAATTGGCAATAACTTTACCAACAAAACAAATATTAATCTAATTTTACCTCTATTACAGCACTTTGTTTGGCTTTAAGAATCCGTGGTGCCATTCTAGAGACCTGCCCA
Source organism: Phoenix dactylifera (assembly GCF_009389715.1). Lineage (NCBI taxonomy): Eukaryota > Viridiplantae > Streptophyta > Magnoliopsida > Arecales > Arecaceae > Phoenix > Phoenix dactylifera. The sequence continues at coordinate 1,070,039 of NW_024067699.1, forward strand.
GTCTTCTGGTCCAGCAACGACAATATCTTTACCACCCTTGCAGCTTCTTTTGCATGATGTATATGAAATTCGACCTATATTTCTCCTTTTTCATTTAGACCATCTAAAGAAATATTTAAGTTAAGCAAATAAACAATAGCTAGGTAGCCTGACCTGAGATCCAATTAGAATAGGTGCTGCATTGTCCAAGACAAGGATCTTCAGTTCCAAACGGGTTGCTACACGAACAGGGAAATCAGGATGACAGAGCACTCCACCAGGCATCACGAGACCTGAGTCGATGCCCTGTAAGCTGACAGCTACATTGTCACCAGCTCTTGCTACACTGCATGTACTAGAATCTCGCTCGATAGATCGTACTGTAGCTAAATCCCCTGAAGGCATTACTAGAACCTGCAACAAAACAATTTACATAATCAACAACAATTGCTCTACAACGAGTTGCCTTAAATTAGCAAGTCCGTTCATCTGTGACTTGGTTCAAGCACATTTAGCAGTGGCTCCAGTGAAAGTTGCAAATATGGAATCTTTAAAGCTAGAGACAACCTCATAAGAGCATACATCTTGAGGGAGAATCTTCTAACCTATACTAGGGAGTTTTTCTGAGCATCAACCCTCACATGTATGAAAAGACTGACTGTCCAACAGTGACATCTCATGGAAGATCCCACCTAAGATGAAAGAAGCTTGTTGAAGGTAACTTGTCAAATGTTTCTCGCATTACTAAATCATCTAACCTTTCAGAAATCACCACCTCCAAGGCTCCAACTCTACAGCATAGAAGGACATGGCGAACAGCCTATCTTTTAATTAAGAAGCAGAACTATGGCAGACCCCAGACCTCCACCAGCTTACTAGTTCCTTAAAAGAATGGGACAACATGTGAGAACAGTCATGTTGCATCTGGTGTCATCAAACGTCTAAAAATTCTTTTCCCTAAACAAGACCTAAGATGGTTGCTGCAATTCTTGATATGAAATTTCATTTTTCTTTTAAACATTCTCACCAAGCCAACAGGCTACCAGATTGGCTACGGTGTAGCAATGGACCATTAAAGCAGGAGGATCTTTATTTTGATTCCAAGAGAAAAACCAGGGGTTACATATTATGATTTTCCTTCTTGCTAAAAGTTTTAACACATTTCAATTCCAGCAACTAAACTTGAATTCACAACAAACTGATTTTTTTTTTTAATTAACAACAAACAAATTTACCTTGTTTTGATTTTAGCACTCCTTTCAAATCTAAGTTCAGCACAATAAGATTTAAAAATTATATAGGTAAAAAAAAATCTCAACCTCGCCTCACCTAGAACTCAACCTCCCATTAAGTTTCCAACCAAAACAAGCATCCCAAGATGTATAGAGCAGAAAATATATTTAATAAATTCTCTACTTGCGTCCTAAGACAACAACGTTTCTTCAGCATAAAAACATGATGGCACAATAAATAGTATTGTATGGGAAAAAAACCTTCCTAAGGTGTCATATATTCCAGTGGATGTTTTTTGTTTTTTATTTCTTTCTATTTAACACGTGCAACAATTCTTTATTTTCAGTTAGTATGATTGCATGTCCTCCTGATTAGCCTCCAACACAACTGAGATCACATACCTTTGAACCATGTCGAATAGCTCCTGTCTCTAGTTTCCCGCAAGCTGCCACTTGTCCCATGGATTGTGACTTGATGACATCACATATAGGAAGAATAAGTGGCTTTGAAAAATCCCTTAGAGGAGGCTGCAGAGAATCTATCGCATCCAACAGACATAGTCCTTGATACCTACAAGCAAAATGCTCAATTATTGCAGCTATGCCAAGACAAGGTGCATGCTTGACAGTTGGCATTCCACTAAAAGATGCAGAATGTGAAACATATAGAAAATCATAAATTGCTAACTTACCAGCCAGAAAAACGCACATCGGAAGCAGCTTCGACCAAATTCTGGTTTTCCATGGCACTAATAGGTATCCAAGTCACTGATGAATCCTTGAATCCACGAGACCGTAGAAAGGAGCTGAGTTGCAATTTTATGAAATTAAATCTTTCCTTTGAGTATCCAACCATATCCATCTTATTAACAGCAACAATAATTTGCTCAACACCGAAACTTCTGATAAGTTGGGCATGCTCCCTTGTCTGTCCAACACCATTACCATCCATACCTGCTTCGAAGGACCCAACAGATGCATCAACAACAAGAACAGCTGCATCTGCTTGTGTAGCACCAGATATCATATTTGGGACAAAATCTTTGTGGCCAGGGGAGTCCAGCAAAACAATGCGATATTTCTTTGAGTCAAAATATGCAACAGCCACTGTCATTGTTATACCCCGCTCCCTCTCTTCATAACTTTCATCCATTGCCCATGCATAGGCAAATGATCCTTTTCCCTGCATTAATAAATTATAGAACACAAACTGTAAACCATGGACACTAACTGTAAGTTAGTCGCAGTAAATAAATAAAATATATCATTTACGTCATAAAGAAGTTCCTGCCATAGAGGCTGGGTTGGTGCTTCTTGATTCTGGTTCAATCTTACTAATTTCATTGCTTAGAAACAAGACCTAGCAGGTTTCATATGATTTTTCTCTATCACATTTTGCACATAGAGCACGTTTAACAATGTTGTTTGGGGAAAAATTAAATATACCATTTCTTTCGCCCCCTTCTCATACTTGTGCATTTCTCTCTTCGATATTCGTCCCAAAAGATAGAGCAATCTCCCAGAGAGAGTTGATTTTCCAGAATCAACATGACCAACCTAGTAGGATTAAATTAACCTCACGCTTCAGACAATAATATTGACAATGAGATGATGCAAAAATCTTAAAGTCAAACTGCAGAGCATCAAGCCCAACAGGCCTAACAAGATGCATCACTTACTATTGCAAGATTTAACTGGCTCAGAATTCCTTGCTCTTGGTCCTGGAACATCCATTTCTCTGACTTGTATGGAGTGCGTGAAGGTGCTTTTTTACTATTCATAGTATTATTATTCAGCTTCAAATGGTCTAGGTTGCTGGCTAGACTTTTTGTTGCATCTTCAACATCCCTGGAAGCTTTAGACAATGAAAAAGATGAATTGTCAGTTATTTCACTAGATACAGCTATCCCCTCTTCGTTGAAGCTGGAGGCTGCCCTGGCAGAAACTGACTGCACCTCGTGAACTAGAGGAATAATAACATAAAAAAAAAAATGTTACAAGCACAGTTTTGCATATCAACAATTCTTATAAGCTTACTCTGTCAAAGTGTTGCTTAAAACTGCCAGAGGGGGCATTTAATTGTCAGTAAGGAATCTAATATGCAATAATATTGCATAACTTTCTATAGTATGACAAAACAAAAAAACAATAGTATACAGAATCATCAGACATGGAGTCCCTAATCAATCATAATGCACAGAATCAGAAACTGTTAAGGGAAAAAGCGATATTATCACCTATATACTTCTGACTTTGTGCGAACATTTACAAGTAAGATGAGAAGCAATTCACGAGACATTAAAAATGAACTTTGAAATAATAACATTTCATAGCACAACCTCAAAAATAATTTCTACTATTAAACTGCTATAAGGCCAAAGAATTAAAGTATAACCCCCATAGCCAATGTTATTGACTTAACAGGTACTAATAAATGATAGATATATGATCACATGGTTTAGAACATCAAACAGACTTGTACAAGCAAAAATGGTTTCTAGAAGCAGTGCCAATTATGTGTCACTTCATTTATTTTCACTATTTCTTCACAGAAATTTTAAAATGCACTTTCTCTACACATAATTCTTGAGCTTTGGATACACATACACAGATATTTATTGAGGTTAACAAAAAAGTATTTGTTACTAATAATGTGAAAAAATGGAAACAATAATAATTTTTAAAGGGCTTCAAGATACAACAATCAGAGTTTGGTGAACGAACCAAAGGATGGCATAATTAGGATCAAACACCATAAGAAACTTTAGTTTTGATGATGCATTGCCAAATAACATAAGCAGATCTACATTAATATGGTGATCATGACAAACAACCATAAAGTTTCTCGATATTATTAAAATGTTTTGTAAATTACCTTTCCCAAATGACTTGCTAGCTTTTTTACTTGGAAAACCAACAGAAGTTATTTCTGTTTGGAGCGGTGCAGAAGGCACTTGTGTAAGATTGGACTTGCCCATTATAGATGCTTCTGAACTTTTGGACATGTCAATAGCTGCACATTGTTATGCCATAATTCATCAAAGAGGCAACAAAAACAATGCAGAATTTATAATTTGATATTCAAAATTTAGTGCAGCCAAATAACGATGATAACCACCCAAAAGAACATGCCTTTATCTTTATCATTGTTGTCAAAGTTGGCAGAGCAATCGCGGATAATTCCACATATCTCACAAGACAATGAACTCTCATCATTATCATACGTACAAATGGAGCACTGCCATATCCGAGGTCTGCTAACTTTAGTGCCTTGTTGAGATGAGTTTCCTGGTAACAGTAAGAAACAGAAACAAATAAAACAGTGAGAAAATTAAGTTATTTCCACAAAACCAATTCCTTATGACCGCAAATATGATGAAATAACTACTGAGCAGCTGAATTGAACTGTAAAAGATCCGGTTAAGTCAGAGAAGTAATTGGGCAGAATAAAATTTCTTGTAAGCAAAGGGGAAGGAACACAATCTGTAGAGCCATTGATGTGATAAGAGCAAAGGTTAAGGTTGAAATCGTAACAAATAACAAACATCGCAACAAGTTATTCCAAAGATGGCTAAATATTATTTTATCTAACTCACAGCAAACACAAATTATTGACTAAACATGTCTCTTTCAAACCTTTGTTGGAATATAAAGGTTGTAGAATATCATACAAAGTTTCTTGCTTGTAGAATCCTCGTCTAAGCATGCTTCTTCCAATACTTTACTTCACCACAAAACTTATTTCATATATATTGGTTCAGCTTTATGGATCAAAGTATGATCATCAAATTTCATTCATGGTCAGTTCTCAAATTCATATGAACCTTTTATATATTGATGCCAAATTCTTAGCTTAGCTGATGTTGAAGGAGGCGCAAGCCAAGAAATTTATAAAGGCTAGTTGGTGGTATGACAATGCAATTTAAGCTCATGAAATTAGTTAGCAGTCCTCCAAGTTTCCCATGGATTTGAGAAGAGTTCAGAGAAGAGGATAGAATAAAAACACTTAATATGCTAGCATCATGTCATGAAGACTAGGCAAAATGAAAGTAGATAAAAGGTTAAACTCCAGGGATCCATTACATCGAAGAGGGGAAGGCAAGGACATGATCATTTTAAGTTATGGTGTAGAGGCTTAAGCAGTGGACTAGTGTTAAATGTGGCTAAGGATGAGATTGAGTTATTTAGCCTAAATAAAATGTTGGGGTTGTGACCTACAGACGAAGGACTAGGGTCTATTTAGAGAAAGACTCGGGTTTAGTGTATGAAGCATAATAATGTCAATTGAGTAGGAGGAAAAAGAGGATCAGAAGCTCAACTAGAGAATCAATTAAATAAAGCAATGCCCCAAATTCTGGTTGAACATCATTCCTGAAATTACAACTGACCATATGAAATAATTAGAAGTGGCCTCTAAACTAAACAAGAATTAGACCTCTCATCAAATGTAAATCCAGATCAAGACTGGCAAAACTTGATTATCCTAATATGATTTCTCGGAACTTCTTGACAATAACCAACATTTATTTGTGAAACAAGATTGAAGCTACTACAGTTCCAAAATTATAAAAAAAATAATGACCTCACATTTTGTATATCTCTTCAGTTAAGTTTGATCCCTAAATTTAAAATTTACTGAACTTATAAATATCATGGATTACCTCTAGTGGTTCTTTCATGTCTACCATGACGCTAGGAAAAAGCCCAGAGCATCTGCTTGCCTCTGTCCTAGTCCATTATCTACTAGCATAAATGTTTAGCAAGGACTCTACAATAACCAGTGTGTTGTGCAGCCAGACAAAACCCCTTTATGGTGAGGGTTTCAGATTTATGGATAAGGGTAAAAAAGATAAAGCTCAAAAGAAGATGGCTAAAAAGACTGCAAATACATTTACTATGATTCAGTCCTCAATTCATTGCCAGAGATGGCTTGGAACAAATAGTTCATTATCTAATGAATCTCACCATTCTAATACTCTATCCGAGACTATCAATATTTATCAAATATGTTCCTATCTAACGGAATGCTATTGGATCAAATGACAAAGACATTGTCGAGAAAGAGAGAGCTTGTTTCGGATGAATTGAAACGTTCGATTCGTAACAGGAGAAAGATTTCGTATTCCTCTGTTGTAAAGATATGTGGCCATAAAAAAGGGATTAACTGGAACAAACAGGATTGGCCAGGTGGTAGAGTCATGGAAACATTTGCTTATTCCATATTTTGGACCTTCGCTCTATAGAACAATATGCTTTTGCGGAAATATGGAAGAATTAAAATCTGGATTAAAACACTAAGTACAGATGATATAACCTTGCCTAAACAAGAATTCTAGAATGGCAAACAATTAGAGCTTATTACTCACTACATCAAATAATTTTCATTAATGAAACCATGTAAATCCATCAGAAAATCAAAAAATATGCATGCCCGATGAAATGGTTGTTGCTATATGCTCCAATAACAAAACACTAGTTTAACTGAATAACTAAAGAAACTAGATAGACCTTTGTCTTCGTATTAGGTTGATGGATCTTCTCAATTAGAAGATCTCTCATATGATGGGGAATAAGCAAACACAAAATTCGTGCAATAAAAACAGGTTAAGATTGCTTATTGATGCTTCCAACATCTTTTTCTTACTAATTCAACATGCTATTTAATTTGCAAGGCATAAAAGGTTAAAAATCACTTGTTTAATCTTTCCAACTAATTATTAGGTTTAAGTAGTTAATGCTGTTATTTTTCTATCTTAAAAGTTAGACTTCCCAAAATGTTCACCTGTGTCTTAAGCCTTTAACAGTGGAACAAAATAAAGAAACAAGATGAATTCCTAGAGATGTATTGCACGACCTATTCAAGTGTAAGAGTGTTAAACATCAAAGGATAAGACATAATTACAAATCAAAACCAAAATAAATCATTGGTAGCATGTCTACTATAATGGCAAGATAACAGTGCGACAACAAAGATTTTCGAGGAGAAAAAAACAATAAAAGGAATATAGATTAGAGATATCAAGTACAGAAGCCACTTGCCATCTCCTTGCATACCATTATCATTTTCATAATCATTGCCGTCTGCACCATAATCGTAGTCATAATCATCATAATCATCGTATGCATCATAGTCTTCATCATAGTCAAGTCCATGATTAACTTTTCGAGGCATTTTTCTGAATGATAAAACATTTAGGAATGAGACAATGTTAGATTGTCTAAAATATGAAACCTGTGATCCAAAGAGACAGATGATTTAGTATTATAAATCAAAATGTATTCTAGAATGTGTTGAAACACATAAACCTGACAAAAGCTTTGAGCAGTCTTTCTGCAACTAATAGTTTAGCCCCTTCCCGGACGATAAAACTTTTTGCACAGCAAGCAAGTTGGAAAAAAGAAAGGAATTTGTCTGAAAAGAAGTGCAAGTTCCAACCACTTGGCTAAAAGCAGACACTACTACAAACCTTAGATGTCAATTTAATAACAGATAGGCATGGAAATGTATAATCTACAATATTCCAAAGAAACCACTCAATAAAAAATAGTAACTCTTAAGCATCCAAAAATAAGCAGCAGAAGCCAGCATATAAATTTGAAATACATCAGCATCAGTCCAGATATCAAAGTAATTTAAATTAATGGAAATAAAAAACGAAAATAATAAACTGATTCCAAGCTGCAATATCAGAGCCCAAACCAATCCACTCGCACAATCTTTGTTGTATTTGTGCTCCAATTGGTAGTGTTGCTTTTGCATGATCTAGTGAAAAGTTTAGTAAGTGATGGATTCATTCATAGGAAACACATGATGCATGGAGGAAAAATGAAAGTTCAAGAGAAGCGATCTCGGTAAATGATTTGAAAGATTCTAAACCACTCTCAGCTGCATGAGAGGATCTAGCTTGATAGCTATTATACACTTCAGACTTAAAAACATGTTCACAATCATGCAGAAGGTTTAGTCTGTTCTTTGCCACTAGATGTTTGCCACACTGTATCTTCTAGACCCTTGAGATGGTTCCAATGTAATTAACAGGGAATAACTCCTACAAATTCCCAATTAGGTTTCGAGGGAACTGTTTGATATCTTCTCCGTCCCAATTATATACCTTTGGTTTCTTAGTATTAGTTTCACTCCACATCCCAAGGCATGAGCCAAGCACTGGTATTGACATCTACAATGTAACAATGCACACACTGAGGCTGTGCTTGGATGGCAGAATTATTATACCAAACAGCATAACAATTTGTGGGGTGTGTGCTTAATTGTTATCCCACCATCCTTATCCCTCCCAATTATCTTTTGCCTATTCTCTCCTTTGATCCCATTGTCCTTATTATTTTTTTAATATTTAAATACAAAAATACTAACATTAATAATAATATAAATAATAATATATAATACATAATACGATTATTTATTATTATGAACTAAATAATATTGATATTATTAATTAAAAAAAGTATTAATGGTTACTACCAATATCAAATTATTAATATTATTAATTATGATTGAATAAAATAGTATCATTAAAATGGCATTATTTTTTATGTTTAAATAACAGTGTTAAAATAACATTTAATAATACATTTGAATAATATTATTAAAATTATAATTATCTTATCATACTTAGCCATTTTTCACAAATGGTGGAAGGCCTATTTTGTTGAGACAAAAAACCACTTAGTCCCTCAGCTTATTTCACAACCCAGTTACTACATTCTTTTTCAACCAAACACTTATTGGAACACTTGGATTGAATCACTTTCTAGAAGGGCAAAATGGATTTTGATGAAAAGTTGAAACACAACCTTTTGTCTTCTAAATCCATTTAAGCCACCTGATACACTAATAAATTACTCCACCATATAGGTTGGAGTAATATTAAGATAACCTATTTATTCTGGGTTAATTTATTCTGCTTGCAATTGCAGACTTATTCCATGGAGTAGTCTTATTCCTCCAGACTTATCCAGATAGCTTTTCCTTACTCCTCCAAAATTTCTTCTGCAACCAAACACAGCCCTGAGGTTCACAATTGACTGCCCTGAAGCACAATTACCATTAGCTATCCCAAGTTTAGGGGTCCATTGAAGCTCCAGCATCTACATGAGATTATGATTTTCTCTAGGATAAGCTTGCTTGCATTTTTCTATTGAATTGCACGCCCAAGCTCCTATGCACCAATTAAAATTCATAGTACAGAATAGCATGGTTCATGCTCCATACATCATGGAACTGAACCAAAATTGTACCCAACTACGACTAATTCTTCAACCTTCACCATCATAACCAAGCTTATGATGGCATGTACTCGTTCTCCAAACTAATCAATCAAACCAAACCCGTTTTTATTCAATTCATAATTAGACAGCAAAAGCAATGCCCAAATTGCCTCTTCGAAACATAAATAGCCAAAAAAGGAGAAAAAAAAGGAGAAAGTTTCCAAAAGAGACGGTGAAAGGAGGAATCTTACCCTAATCCTCTCTTTCTCCACCCTGATCTCTGCTCCCGAATCACTCCTCAAACGAATCGGTTCGAATGCCTTCGCAGGAGAAACGAATCTGGACCCCCCCCCCCCCCCCCCTCCCCTTTCTTTCTTCCTGGATTAGGGAACGATCGGGATGAGAAGAGCGGAGAGCGATTGATTTATTTCTCTTCTTCTCCTACTTTTATAACGCAAAATCCCTCGCAGAACGATGGACTCGGCAGCTCCACTCCGCTTGTGTCCCGTTCCCATCTCGCCGGTGCATATGATTAAGGGAAGGAAAGCAGAGTCCGCTTAGAACGCAAACTCCATGATCGGATCGGACGACGAATTCTAACTCCGTGTTGGAGAGCACATTTAACGGCCTCCCCACGTACCCCAAAGCATCCATTGATGAGGCGGTGGGGACAAAATGGGGATTCCAATCTCCAACGGGTCCATCCGCTAATATGTGAGCTTAACCCTTACTCATCCTAACCCGACTTCAGGTCAAAAACTTTTTGGCCCAAACCTAGGGCTCATTTGGTTCGCGAGAAGTATTTTTTTCGTAAAAATATGATTTTTGAGAAGTAGATTTATAAAAAAAGTATGCCTGAAAAAGCACTTTTGGCATGTTTGGTTAACGATGAAAAAGTGATAGATTTTCAGAGTGCTTTTGTTTGGTTGACTATCCACTTTTTTCAAAAAGTTATGTGTAATTCCTATTATACTCTTAATAAAATTAGATTTTAAATGCTTTTTTAATGCTGAAGGGTTTTTTGGAAAAAAATAAAAATGAAGTGATTCTCGACTTATGAGAAAGTAACTTTCCCGTGTTTCTCATGGGAAAAACTTTTCCATAAAATATAAGAATCATATTTCTATGAAAATACAATTTTTTCATCTCTCTTCTTTGAAAACTCTAACCAAACAAGAGGCATCTCATTACTTTTCTATTGATCACATTTTACCCCCTTCTTTTCCTGCGAACCAAACGAGCCCTAGGATTCCCCATGAAATACTTCTAATATATTTGGTTTCAATTTATTTGAATGAGAAGAAAATGCTCGTCCAGTGATTGGTTGGGTTAATGGGCTTTGATGCAAGGTGGTGAAGCTAAAAGTGTGAGGATCCATGCGGGTATGTATTTAGTCCCACATCGATTATTCGCTGGGTAGATCTTAGATACTTATACAGAATCAAAATATCCAAATAATATCTCATAGCTAGTCATTTTGGGTGTGATTTTGAATTTTTATAAATGGTATCAGAATGGACTCGGCCCATTACCTATATAGATTAGAAGACACTGCATCACGAATTTTAACCTAAAGCTAACTAGCAGTCTTTTATTTTGCTTGTAAATGATTTCTTGGTTGCCCCAAATATGCTAAACTTCTTCGAAGCAAGCTGCAACTAAGGATTCAATCATGAATCAACTGGCCGCCATCGCCACCTCCAAAATCCATCAGGATCATTTTAGAATTCACTAAACACAGAATCCTCTGCACCAAAGTGAATACATGTGTAAGGAGAACACAGCTTTCATTAATCATCAATTTTGATTTTATGAGAGGCGTTTTTTGTAGTTTTGTTATGGCTCCTTACTTTGTCAGACTAGCGGGGTGTCTATATAATTTACTAGAACTCAAATAATACGAAAAAAAGGTTTTTAGGATAAATTCCGTGCCTTTAACTCGCTTCTGGATACGATAGAGGTAGTTCAAGCCCAATGCAAGCCTGCACATCCATGGACCGCCTGGTCCATTTAAATGGTTAAATAATTCTTTTTCTCGATTTCATGGATGGAGTTGAAATTATGACATGAACGCTATAGTATACATAAAGTTAGATTTAAATTCTTTTTTTGTTGTACTCCACCCAGCTTATATGCACAAAACAGTATTATTTATATGAACGCAGGCCTACCCTGTTTGACTTCAATTTGGACCGACGGGCCATGCGAGCCACGTCAAGCTTAGCCCAACCTGAAGATAATTTTTTTAGACGCCATCTAAAGGTCCGTTTGGATGGTTGCACTAAAAATTCTATAAAATTTATGAATTAAATTAGTATAATAAATAAAATTATAAAATTATAGGCAAAATTAGGTCTATATTTGTAAATATCTATGAATGACTTTTGAGGGGCCCAACACGAATCCTATGGAGAGAAGAAAAAAGATCTATTAAGATTATTTTTTTCTTTATGAAATTTGGACCATCCCACTTCAAAGCTACTTAGCAGGTTTTTTTTTTCTTTCCTAAAGGATTTAGACCGGCCCACTCCAAATCCAACTTTAGATATTTCTGAATATAGGCCTAGCCTACCCTATAATTTTATGAGTTTGTGGGTTGTGCTGATTCAATCTACGAATCTAATAGAATTTTTAACTCAATCATCCAAACATATCCTAAATTGGAGATGAGCTATCTTAAGCATAAGATGGCCAAACCCAATGTGGATCTAAAATTTGAAAGTTGAAAATATCCAACAAAATTCCTATCCTTGCGTCTTTCCAGAGAAAGTGTTCACAAATTTTATTGATAAATATGTCAATAAGGTCATAAAATATTCTGTGCATATAAATAGAGGTGCAAATGGGTCGGATCAAGTCGGATCTTGACTGACCCTGATCCGATCTGGTTTCTTGTTCGAATTTTAATTTTGGATCCAGACCCAACCCGATTGAAGATCGGATCGGAACAGGTCGGATCTACGGCTATAATTTTTGATCCAACACGTTATTCGGGTCGGGTCGGATCCATGTATAATCCAGACCCAATCCAAAAAAATATCGAGTTCGGGTCGGGTCTGGTCCTGGTTCGGTTCGGGTCTAGGTCGGGTCCAGGTCCGGTTTTTCCGATGCACCTCCTACTACCACTAAAAAGGGAGTGGAAGAAGGAGTTAGCATGAGAGCTTCCGATTTTTTCGGCCTAGCAAGCAAGCGAGATCGAGATTGAGGGAGAGAGAGGGAGAGAGAAAGAGAGAGATGTCAGGGTGGGACGAGGGGAGAATCTCATCCGCGGCTTTAATGGCGACAAGGGCAGCTTCCCCTACTTGTAACTAACCTCAGTAGTCCCCTCCCTTCTCTCTATCTTCTCTCTTTTCCTCTCCTCTAATCCACAACCCCGACCACCTTACGATAACAATGGAGGGCTTTGATGCCTTCGATGTCATGCTCTTCGATAAGATCCGCAAGTCCTTCATCTGAGCGAATCCTCTGCCCTTATGAAATTGAAGTAGCAGCAGCAACCACTGCAGCTCCTTCCATTTCCACTGCCCTGCAGCACAAAAAACCCAAAAAAATGGTAAGAACTGAGAATAGGAAAGGCCATCGCATGGGAAGGGGGGTCGTCCCATCATTATTAAGGGCGACATGACATTCTGCCACCACGATCAGTGTTGCCCTAGGGAGTGGGGAAGGTAAGAATAAAAAACAGTTAGACTGCGGGCAAATATTGTTGTGCCACCCCCACCTCCTTTTGCTATTTTTTTTAATCTTTTTTTAATACAAAATGTTTTTCGCTTGGTTTTTATCGGTAGACTGTGGGCCTGCGAGCCTAAACGGGTAATTCAGGTTCGAGTCAAATCGGATCGGTTTGTTAGGTAAACGATTCAAAATTCACCCAAAAAAATGGATCGGGTCAGGTCCGGGTCCGGTCGAGATTCGGTAAACTCAGACCCCACCCGAAAAATAGAACGATCCAATTTTAGGTCCCGACCTGACCCTACAGGTCCTCCAATTCGGGTCGAGTCGGATCGGGTCATGGGTCAACATGACCCATTTGCAGCCTACATATAAAACTTTCCCATGCCGGCATGACACTAAAGACTTATTATAATTAAATCACAAAATTGTTTATTGACATTACGTGCATGTGTGTTCTTGTGTACCCGTTGCCAATAGGGCTGCCAAATGGGTCAGGTGAGGTCGGGTCCTGAGTGACCCCGACTTGACCTAGTTTTTTATTCGGGTCCTAATTTTGAACCCAGACCCAACCCAATTGAAGATCGGGTCGGGTCAGATCGGGTCCACAGCAGACCCAACAAGTCATTCGGGTCGGGTCGAATCTATATATAACTCGGTCCCAACCAAAAAAATTTGAGTCTAGTTTGAGTCCGCTTGTTTGGGTCCGATGCATCACTCAATCCTCAGTTTTTTTTTGCCACCCTATTCGGCCCCAGTCATGTGCTTATTTCCCTATTCACAACACACTAGACAAAAGAACTCGTCCTTCAATCGAGCATTTCCCATCTGATCATCGTTCCACCTTCGGCAGGCGAGTGCGACGAACACCAAAAAAAAGATCACACCAAGGAAGTCCCTTCCGGATTCCTATCGAATAACCTATTTCCTTGAGTAACAAGTGACAGGGTCATACGGATCAATTGTCCAGCGAACCATTCGCTCCAAAAACTGAAAACAAAACAAAAAAAGCAACTAAAGTTACATTGTCTGTACTTCCCAATAGGACAAATCACAGCTGGAAACCAATAAGAAACAAGAGAAAAATAAAAAAAAATAAAAAAAGAATGCAACTGAGGTAAAGAAAGACCGGAGGGTACTCCTTAAAGCCGCGAGCCATCGGCAGTAATAGACTTCTCCCATATGCCATTCAAAGGCCAATGGTCCAACAGACCAAACCCTGGAGCAACAAGAGTCCAGGAGAAACAAAACCATGCTCATGCAAGATGGAAGTGTCATGCATAAAGATATAAGATAGTATGTGCACTTTTAGGTGCTATAAGTAACCTTGTAACAAGAGCCAACTACTATTATTTCATTGTAGATGGCTACCCTAAGCCTCTTATTCCCCCTCTTGAAATGTTAAGGGCTCGTGTGGATCGCAGGAAGTATTTTTCCTCCTAGAAATATAATTCCTGGGAAGCATATTCCTGGAAAGAGGATGCTTGGAAAAATACTTTTGTCATTTTGGTTGACAATAGAAAAGTAACAGATTTTCAGAGTATTTATGTTTGGTTAACCATCCACTTTTCTGAGAAAGTTATGCGTAATTCTTATTATACCCTTAATAAAAATTAGGTTTTTAATGCCTTTTTAATGCTGAAGGGCTTTTTGGGAAAAAAATAAAAATAGAGTGATTTCTGGCTTACGGAAAAGTAACTTTCTCATATTTTTCATGGGAAAGACTTTTCCATGAAATGTGGGAATCATATTCCCATGGCAATACAACTTTTCCGTCTCTCTTTTTCGAAAACTCTAACCAAACAAGAGGCATCTCATTACTTTTCTGTTGACCACACTTTTCTTCTTCTTTTTCTGCGAACCAAACGAGTCCTAAAATTTTTTGCTTAAGATTTTTTCTGCGACATAATCAATATACGGGTCACTCAGGTCGGGTCGGGTTTGAATTCAGTAAATCCAGACCCCACCCGAAAATAGAATGTGTCTAATTTTAGGACTCAGCTCGGCCCCGTGGGTCCTCCAATTTGGATCCGGGTTGGGTTTAATTGGGTCAGACGGGTCGGATTACGGGTCAACTCGACTTATTCGCAGCCTTAGCTGCCAATGTAATATCTTAGGCATTGGATTAATGTAAATTATTGAAAAAACATTTAGCACCATGCACCCATGCCCAGACTACTTCACTGTGACACGCGGCTCACTCTAAGGTGTACAGCTAAAATGGGTGCTCGACTGAGGGATCCCTCGTTGAGCTCTCATTGTCGCTTTACGATGTCCCACCAACCAAAGAAACGGTGACATAGACGCCTGAATTGATTCACTTTTAAAAACAAAAAAATATTTATTATTTTTAGATTTTTTTTATTTTTTTATTTTGCATCTATACCTTCTAAAATATATAAAATTATATAAATTTCCTCATAAAATTACTATTTGAATATATACCTTCATAAAATACTTATTTTGCATGTATATCTTTCTTATTCTTTTTTTATATATGTATATATACCATCTAAAGCCATAAAAAAATAAATGATTTAAATTTGAAATGATAGAAATACTCTTACATGTAGATACACAAAATTTTTTTTTATAAAAATACACATACAAATAACACTTTACAAAGGTATTTATGCAATTATGCATATTTAGGAGGATATACACTTAAAAAAATTCAGTAAAAAATGATCAAAATTCAATAAAGATAATTCAGTTGTTCTCAATAAAAAAAAAGTGACAAAAAATTTATATTATAATGTCACATGATCTCATATTAATATCAACTCTTATAGAATAAATCATGTTGCTTTTACAAAATTCTCGCCTAAAAAACGAACAACAACTCAACATTTACATATCACTAAAAAGTAGTTTACTAATCTAAGCATCTATAATTAATTTAAATTTGATATGATTTAATCTTTTAAAAATAATGAAGAATATATAGATGATATAGATTCAATAATGATAATTATATCAAAATCAAATGAAGAATAATATTACTAAAATAATCACTTAATAGCTTTTTTGAATATATACTCTTCTAAATATAAGAAATAACATGAACATTCTTGTAAAGTTGCTATTTGTGTGTATATCTCTATCCAATGAATAACCGATGTAGGACTAAATACATGCCCGTACGGGTCCTTACATACTCCTTCCGTTTAAACCTTGACGTCTTCAGACTAAGGGTTCAAATCCCTTCAATTCTAATGACAAATACCACGACCGGCTCGTGATCAGTCCCAGTGGATCCGTGTTGCAGTGTCTCATAGTCCACATAGCTTATGGGCCGGGCTCACTCTGATACCATTTGTAACAATGCAAGATCTCACCCATAATGGCTACTCGGAAAGTATTATTTAGATTCTTTGATCCTGTATAAGTATCCAAAATCTATCTACCGAGTAACCGATATAAGACTAAACATACGTCTGCACGGATCCTCACAACTTATATAGGAGAGATTTCTCAAATTTCTTTACATTAATCTTGTCGAGAGGAGAACTTGCCGCTCTCTGTGATTTCCCCTTGTCCCTCTCCAACTTCATCTCTCCCAAAGTTTCTAAGCGAGCCCTTACTTTTTTTATTTTTTGATTTTTTTTTTTTGGTAACCAGACTTTCTTTTGATTCACAGGCATCAAAGGGTGCTGAGTCGAGGGGTCTGCGCCTTTGAGGAAGACCATGTTTCCTAGGATTCTACATGCAATTTAAAATATTTGAACTGGAAGACCTCTCTATTGTACTGAATCCATTGGGGAAACAAGTTACCTTTGCGCAGCCGTGGTAGTGGGTTGGGTTGGAGTGCAGTGTCATATTAATTTGGAATCGTTCAAAATAAAAGCTTATATAATAATCTAATCAGGGATCCGATTCCTGTGCCACTAAACCTAATCCTTCATGACTTAAAATTAGGTAAATGTTTCCTAGCCTACATCAAACTGGAGTTTGGTACAAACTTGTCCAGCTCAAATTGATATTGCAAGGGTTGGGCTTCGGTTGATTGAGCTCAATTTGCTCAATTCGGAGAACCATGTAGCAAGCAAGTATGGTTTAGATCTTTAGCAGATCTATTGATAGAAATTATTTTTTTATTTTCAGATGCTTCATTCCTTTGGTGCATCCAATGGATACGCCTAGGTGGTTAGATTTGATTAGAGATAGTGCTTAGAACATTTAATGTATTTAACTTGATTTAACTTATTACAGATCAGCTTAGATTAAGTATTTAATAAAATAACTAAGTTCAGATTTGAATTTTTAACCTATTTAATAAATAAATCAAATTCGAGCTAATAGTTTTTTAACCTATATTGTATTCAACCACTACCCCATCCCTTTGTTTTTCCTCAAAAACTATCCAAACACTATGCTAAAGATTAAAACCCCATCCATACCATTTTATTTCAAACAATGGGGCATATTATCTATGAACAATGGACTTTGCTGACGTGTCCCTCCCGTTTGTCATTGGGTTGAGCCCAATCGACTAATAACTAGAAAATGGGCCTGTTCGGTCTCTATAAATTAGTAAAAAGAATACAAATAACTTTCCACCATTCTCTATAAATAATTACATTCGGATTTGAATTTTTGATTTATTTAATAAATAAATCATATTCGAGTTAATAGTTTTTTAACCTATTTAGTATTCAACCACTACCCCATCCTTTTGTTTTTTGATAAACACTATCCAAACACCATGCTAAAGATTAAAACCCCATCTATACCATTTTATTTCAAACTATGAGGCATATTATCTATGAACAATGAATTTTGCTAACCTGTCCTGTTTGTCATCGGGCTGAGCCCCATTGACTAATAACTAGAAAATGGACGTGTTTGGTCCCTATAAATTAGTAAAAAGTACAAATAACTTTCCACTGTTCTCTATAAATAATTACATTCAAATTTAAATTTTTGACATATTTAATAAATAAATCATATTCGAGTTAATAGTTTTTTAACCTATTTTGTATTCAACCACTACTCCATCCCTTTGTTTTTTCATAAACACTATCCAAACACTATGCTAAAGATTAAAACCCCTTCTATACCATTTTATTTCAAACTATGAGGCATATTATCTATGAACAATGAATTTTGCTAACCTATCCCGTTTGTTATCGGCCTGAGCCCAAGCAACTAATAACCACAAAATGGGCCTGTTCGTTCCTATAAATCAGTAAAAAGAGTACAAATAACTTTCCACTGTTCCCTGGTTATAATTTTGAATGCTACTTCAAAATCTTCCAGAAATTTCACCGAACAACTTTAAAACGTGAACCGGTTTCAGTGAGTCTAGTATATCCTTTCTCCCAGGTTTTTCAAAATAAAAATAAAAAATAAAAACAATACCAAACAAATTATAAGATAATACAAAACTTTAAAAAAATTATATAGTATATATATATATATTTTCATTTGGACTAAAAGATCAGAATATATATATATATATATATATATATATATATATATATTTTTGTGCGTTCAGTTTACGGGATTCCATCCAGCTGTTATAACTTCGCCTATCCGCAATCAATGCCCAAAAAAAAAAAAAAAAAAAAAAAAAGGAGGGAAAGAGAGAGAGGTTGGGGCGAGCAAATCCCATAAATGCTTACTCACACACGCGTACCCAAAAAAAAAAACTTAAAATAATCCCATACCATTCATTCACCCACTCCTACCACCTTCTGGTATCTAGTCCACCTCACGGTTTGCACTTAGTACCCCCCACCCTCTCCTTACCGACAGAAACAAGAGGGAAAGATCCAGCGGGAGAAGCAGAGAGAACCGTGACCGACCGGATCCCTAGATCTACTCCGGATCCATGGCGTCCATCCTGGTCCTGGTCATCGTCTTCGTCTTCGATCTCATCGCCTTCGGCCTCGCCGTCGCCGCCGAACAGCGCCGGAGCACGGTAAGCCCTCCAAATTATCGAATATTAGCGAGATCTGAGCTCATCCAATGTTGTCGATCTGAAGATAAAATACGGTGGTTCCAGGCGATCGTGGTGCCGGACTCGGAGAAGAACTACACCTACTGCGTCTATGACTCGGACATCTCCACCGGCTACGGCGTGGGGGCGTTGCTCTTCCTCCTGGTGAGCCAGATCATCGTAATGGTGGTGAGCAAGTGCTTCTGCTTTGGCCGCTCCCTCCGCCCCGGCGGCCCCCGCGCCTGCTCCCTCCTCCTCTTCATCGCCTGCTGGTAGTCTCTCCCTCTCTCTCTCTCTCTCTCTCTCTCTCTCTCTCTCCCTCCTTCTCTTACCGTCGGCGGTGACCATAACCGGAGCCGTTCAGATCTCCGACGGAGGTCGATTCCCCGGATCCGTGTTCCTATTTCTGTCCGTATTCTTTCGGACGGACTTGAAACGCTCAAAACATTATTTTATGTTGAGTTTTCAGTGATTTCACGTCCGGCGGTCGGTGATCCGAGCTGGAAGGTGGAGACAGCTGTCCCCCAAAACTAAGGCCGGCGAGCTGTTGACGTATAATGTTTTCTATGCGGGGTGTCCGCGTGGGATCTAACGGTGACTTAACGGCGGTGATCTTTTATGCGGTGGCTTTGGTTACAGGTTGACGTTTATAATAGCGGAGGCGTGTTTGCTGGCCGGGTCGGTGCGGAACGCGTACCACACCCGGTACCGGACGTTGTTCGTGAACGACCCGCCGTCGTGCCAGACGGTGAGGAAGGGAGTCTTCGCCGCCGGCGCCGCCTTCGTTTTCTTCACGGCGATCCTCTCAGAGCTCTACTACGTTGCCTTCTCCAAGGCCAACTCACAATACGACAAGGAGTCCTCCATTGGAATGAGCCCCTACAGCTAGATATCGAGGTCGATCACTCTTTAGATGGAGACTTGTTTTGCAGCAGTGTTTCTCTATTTCGTTATTGTTATTGGCTATTGATCTTTAGCTCTTTCTTGGTGGGTACAGAACATTACGTTGTGGGCTACTACTCATGGAATGTTGATCGAATTTTTTGTTGTTTCTTTTTATATAATATCAGCTTGATGATTCTGGGTGAGTGTGTTTATGGATTGCGTTGGTAGTTTTGATCCTAACCTATCTGGACCAACACTGCACTACAGATCTACGGATGTATTGGAGCTGGCCACGGGTTGGATTTGAATCTTTAGCCCGATGTAGGGCTTAAAGGGAAGAGTATTATAAATGATATCAGGATGAACTCAATTCGATTCATAATTTATGTAGATTGGGGATGTTGCAGTATGGATTCATTGAGACTGACCACGAGTTGATTGTTGTGTTTTTGATTAGATTTGAATAGATTTCAATACTTAGTTTGATGCGAACGTTGGGACTTAAAATGGAGGAAGTACGTAAGAATTTGTGCAGGCGTGTATTTAGTCTCATATCGGTTATTTATTAGATAGATTTTGGACATCAAAAAATTTAAATAATATTTTTGGTTAGTTTTTTTGTAGTGAGGTCTTGAGTTGCTACAAATGGTATCAGACGGAATTCGATCTTTAGTCTATGTGAACTAGGGACATTGCAATACGGATCTTGCAATACAGATTTATCGGGGTTGACAATAGGTCGATTGTGATGCTTGTGGTTAGATTGGAAAAGATTTGAATTCTTAGCTTGATGAGTACGTCAGGGCTTAAATGAGGAAAGTATGTGAGGATCTGGAAGATTATGTGTTTAGTTCCACATCGGTTATTCACCGATGAGATCTTGGGTATTTATATAGGACTACAGAATTTAAAAAGAATTTATATCTTCCGGCTAGTCTTTTTGGGTGAGGTTTTAGGTTATTACAAATGATATCAGAGCGAACTCAGTGCGTAGCCTATGTGGATTAGGAGACACTGTAGCATGGGTTCATAGAGGCGGATTATGAGCCGATTATGGTGGTTGTGATTAGATTTGAATGGATTTGACTCTTAGTCTAGCAAAGACGTCAGGGCTTGAATAAGAAGAGTATATGAGGATCTGTGTGAGCATGTATTTAGTCACATATTGGTTATTCGTCGAGGAGATCTTGGGTTCTTCTATAGGACTAAGGTATCCAAATATACCTTTCGACTAGCCTTTTTGGGTGGGTTGTGCCGAGGTTGGCCAAAATTGACATGGAAGGCGGAATTGATCAATAAAGAAGTCTACTTATTGGAAGGTTCTCGATGGCGGACCCTCTGATGCTTAAGTTAAATATTTAGAACAACAATGGAAGAGAGAGAATGAGTGGAGATGAGTGTTAGATTGCTTACTTGAGGGTCTTCGATCATCTCTATTTATAGAATGAGTGTAGGATCCTTGCCTGATTTATCAGCTAATCATGCATTAACCACATGGTAATAGCTTACAACGATTAGTACTTGGTGATAATCGCATTGATCGTGTATTAACTTTGTGATAATCCAGGACCTCACTGAAAATAGCTTGCCAGAAAGTATTATTTGAATTCTTTGATCCAATATAAGTACTCAAGATCTACTAGCAAATAACAGATGTGAGACTAAACAAACGTCCACATGAGTCCTCACATACTTTTTTAGTTTAAATCCTAACGTTCTCGTTAGATTAAGGGCTCGAATTCATTCAAATTTAATCACGAGCATCACGATCGGCCCATGGTCAACCGCAATAAATTCATGTTGCAGTGCCCCTTAGTCCACAGGTTATGGGTTGGGTCTGCT
Source organism: Phoenix dactylifera (assembly GCF_009389715.1). NCBI lineage: Eukaryota > Viridiplantae > Streptophyta > Magnoliopsida > Arecales > Arecaceae > Phoenix > Phoenix dactylifera. Next base: position 1,091,819 of record NW_024067699.1, read on the forward strand.
CTTCTACCATTTGTAGCAATCCAGGATCTCACACAAAAGGCTAACCGAAAGGTATTATTTGAGTTTCTTAATCATATATAAGGACTTAAGGTCTACCAGCGAATAACCCATTTGGGACTAAATACACGCTCGCACGAGTCCTTACATACTTCTTCGTTTAGATTCTGATGCTCTCGTCAGGTTAAGCGTTTAAAGCTATTCAAATTTAATCATAAGCACCACGATCGGTCCGTGGTCAATCCTAATAGATCCGTGCTACAGTGTCCCTAGTTCAAATAGATTATGGGCCGGGTCGCTTTGATACCGTTTGTAACAACTTAGGATCTCATCCAAAACGGCTAGTCGGAAGGTATTATTTGAGTTTCTTAATTCTATATAAGTACCCAAGATCTGCCCAACGAATAATCGATGCGGCACTAAACATATGTCCGCACGGATCCTCACATACTGTTATACCAGTGTCACTATTGTTAATGCTCATTTTTGCCATGCATCAATAATTTTTGGTGTTGTTTTTATATCGAACCAACCAAAATGGCATGTCAGGTTTATATCGAAGTCATTTGCCCCGGCTAAGATCAGAGATCAAAAAGGTCGGGACTAATATTCTCTCTATCAACCGGGTATATGCATTCTGCACGCCATGAGCACGACAGCTCAGTAGGTTGGTAGGTAAGAAAGAAATTGGCTTTATTGTTGTTGAAGTTGGTTTATTTATTGCTTATTTAATATATATATTTATTTATCTATTTATTAGGTTTGGAGGCGAAGGGCCGTGAATTGGATTAGCCCTTTATAACCCAAACAACTCTAATTTAGAATCAACCATCCTAAGCAAGAAATTTGACTAGGTTGGTGTCACTTGGTAGGTTCAACAATAATTAGGATTCTTTGGGGTTCATGGCACAATGTATTGAATGGTATTTTCGTAAATAAAATCAGTGTTGAACTTCTGTATAGATGTATGGAAAGGGAACCAAGATATATGTGCATGAGTGGAAGATTCGATGGCTTCGATCCTTCATTATAATAGATTTAAACCTTTAAACTGATGTGCCTTCTTATTAAGAGTTGGCCTAAGGGGGATGTTTGTTTGTCAAAGGGGGAGGTGTATTAGAATGCTTCTATTTGAAAATTACCTTTCCATGTAGCTTAGCATATTGGGTTCGAAGATCTTCGGTCACTTTGGAAGTGAGGAATCTAGTAATCATGTGAAGCCTTGCAGAACCTTAGGTTTATCAGTGAGGCCTCACTTTCTAGCTTTTTGCTGTTGAGGATGCTATTGTAGCTTTGCTCTGCTATAACCTTTGCTTTATAATCAACTAGCTCGTTTATTAGCAAACATGTTAAATACATAATACTTGGATCAAGGAAATGTTATCATCTCTTTGGATCCTATGTTTATTCATTTTAACTCGCTACCATCTCATGAACATTGGTAGAGAAAAGAAAAATGGGCTAACAATTGACTCAAACTAGAGGAACTAGTGGGTAAGATGCAATAAGAGCAAGTCTCTAATTAAGAGGAAAGAGCTTTTCATTGAATGCCAAAACTTTTTAGTACAGGCGAGTGCGTTAATGAGAGGTATTATAGAGTAGCTTAGAGTAGTGACTCGATGATTTGTGAGCCTGGGGCTCACTCCTATTTATAAATATAAGTGACAATTCTATGTTTCTTCGACCAGCTTTCATATTAAAAATGACTCTTGAACTACTTGTTACGACTCTTGGGACTACACAACATGACTTTTAAACTCCTTTAATACATGACATTAAATGCAAGCTTCTGTAGGCTTTTACTCGATTGCTTTGGTGAGCACATTAACTGGCTGCTTATTTGTATCTGCAAAGCCGAGGTGAGTTTTTTTTCCCACCAAGTGTGTGAGAACTTATGCAGGTGTGTATTTAGTCCCACATTAGTTATTCGTTAGATAGATCTTAGGTAGTCATGTAGGATCAAAGAATCTAAATAATACGTTTCGACTAGTCTTTTCGGGTGAGATTTCGGATTGTTACAAATGATATCAGAGCGGATTCGATCCATAATTCATGTGGACTAAGAAACACTGCATCACAAGCTCATTGATAAAATTTGAATGGATTTGGTCTCTTAGCCTGACGAGGACGTCACGACTTAAACAAAGAAAGTATATGAGGACCCATACGGGCGTGTGTTTAGTTTTATATTGGTTATTCGCTTGGTAGACTTTGGATATTTATACAGGATCAATAAATTCAAATAATACCTTCCGACTAGCTTTTTTGGATAAGATCTTAAGTTATTATAGAGTGATATTAGATCTTGTTGCTGTTAGAATTTGGATTTAGTTCGATCTTGCCCTCAGGCGTGTTGAGATCGGCTGAAACCGAGGTACGATGAGGTCGGCTAAAATTGAGATGCACCGAGGTCGACCAAAATCAAGGAGGAAGGCGAGATTGACCTATAAAGAAGTCTACTTGCCGGATGGTTTTTGGCAGAGGACCTCTGATGCTTAAGTTAGTAGAGATTTAGAGCAACAATGGAAAAGAAAGAGAGACTGAGTGCGGAAGAGTGCTCTAGGAAAAGAGGAAGTTTAAGAATGCTTTTCTAAGGGTCCTCTGGTCATCCTTATATATAGGATGAGAATGGTGTCCATTACCTAATTTATCTGGAGGTGTCATAATTGCACGATAATGGCTAATCGTGCATTAACCGTGTGGTAAAGGTTCCACGATTGATATGCAACAATAATCGCGTTGATTGTTTCTTTACTGTTGTATTGGTGTAACTGTCGTTAAGACCGTGATTGTAACTCATTCAATGATCTTTTGCATTACTCCTGGGTAGGACCGATCAGAATGGCATATTGGCTAATACCATGGTCATTCACTTCGATTAAGGCTTAGGCCATGGAGGTTGGAATAACCCGAGGCCAGGATGACCAATATTCTTACCATCAGATCTCAATATGTTTTATTTTGCTATGCAAGAAAGGTTTCTTTGTAATAGTTAGATCATCATTGAGGATGCCTATTTTCACAACCATTTGAAGTAGCTCTAAATTAAAAAGAGTTACTAAGGTCACAACAATCTTAAAAGTGTTCTTTGATGAAACTGGAGAATAGTCTTTTCTATGTCAATGCTTGCCTTTTGTATGAACTTTGTTGCCAAATTTCACTTTATAGTGTTGAATCATACAATCAGAGTTTCTTTTGGTCTTCTAGATCAATTTGCAACCAACTGATCATTGCACTCTTTCAAATAGATCGATTAGGTCTCAGATTTGGTTGTCATATATCCATAGAAATTTACTCTTTTTTCATGGTATTTACCTTTGCAAGGCATTCTCAATTTTCATGGCTTATGAGAAATGTCTCTTGTTCTCGCACGTTTGTTAAATATACCATATATTCTGAAGGTATGGTGGGTTTTCTTATTCGAGTAAATCTCTAAAGAGTTGTCCCTTGATCTGGTTGTGGCAGTGATTGGACAATTGGTTCTTTAGCAGTAGAACCTCCTGGGGTGGATCTAGATGAAGTGGTGATCCCTCGAAAATGTTATTTTGAGAGATAACAATGGAAATCATTACTTCAGTTTGTTTTTAAGATGTAGAGATTGTTCCGTGTATTTCCTCAAAGATAATATTTCGAGATAGTCCACTTCCAATAAAACTGCTATCCTCTAGAAATCTAGCTTTATTATCTACTATTTTATATTTATGGTGTATGAAATAGAAAATAGAATCTATACCCTTTTGAACCTCTCTGGATAACCAATGAAAAACCACAAGCTGTTCTCAGGTCAAATATCTTCTCTTGTGGGTTGTAAATATTGGGTTCACCTCAACACCCCATATATTCATATATATCTCAAGTTAGATTTTTTACTAGTCTATAGCTCATAAAGAGTCTTTTGGATTGACTTAGGAAAGATACTATTCATAATATGCATAGCAATCTCTATAGCCTCATCTCACAAGAAAATAAGTAGGGTAGAATAACTTATCATATTCCAAACCGTTTTTTTGATACATTATATTCCTCCTTTTAGCTACCTAATTTTGACCTAGTGTGCCTAGCATTGGGTGTTTTGGTATAATGTCCTATTCTTTAGAAATTTTGCAATTGGTACTAGCTTTTGTCCCATTTCTATGTATCTACCATAGTATTTGCTAATTCTATCCGATCTAAATTATTTTTTCTAATTATCTCTCTACTTTTATTTTGAATTTTTTAAAAGCCTTAAAAAATATCAGCCTTTTCAAATAGAAGTTATAGAAATATACGTACGTACGTACACACACATATATATCATTAATAATCATCAATAAATTTAACAAAATACTTTTCTCCTATAAGACATGAAAGAAAAAAAAATTGCATACATTAATGTGAATAATTTTTAAAATTTCTTCACTTTTTCTAGTACCTTTTTTAGATGTGTATACCTGGTCTTTCTTTATGTAGTTAATACAGGTCACAAAATTAGTAAAATTTAATGATCTTAAGATCCCATCCTTTATTAATTTTTTGACATTTTCTTCGGAGATATGCCCACTCTTCGGTGCCACAGTATGGAAGAGCTTTTATTAATTCTACATCTTTCGTTACCAATTGAAGAATTTACAAACCATAAAATTAATAATTATATGATCTTCAACTAATTTAAATCTAGAGTTTCCAAAAGAATCATGAAAGCCAATTTTGTCCAAAGTAGGAACAGAAACTAAATTTTTAGAAAAAGAAGGAATGTAGCGCGTCCTCTCTAAAACAAAGATAAAACTGGCATCTGAGACTACCTAAAGCATCCAAATGCCTTGACATGTGAATGTATGCAATTTCTTGTGGTGATGTATGTTCACTTTTAACAATACAAATTGTTAGCAATGTGCATATATGCATTAGAATCAATCCACTAGACAGAATTTGGAACATTTACTAGATTAGATTCAAAACATACATGAGAGCAAAATATATCTTTCTTTTGCAACTATTTTTTCTTTAGATGTCCCTTTTTTTCCTACGAGTAGCATTTCACAACTTTGTTGTTGGCTACACTTAATGTCACAGTTAATGCTTTCTTTTCTTTTCTTTTGGGCACACCTTTTCCTTTACCTGCATTTTTGCCTGCCCGATATGAAACAATGTTCACATTCTCTATCTTCTCCTCTCTCAATCTCTCCTCCTCTTGCACATATTTAATTAGTAAATAATTAACTATCTAACCCCCATTATATATATTGTAGGAGACTCTAAAGAGATTATACTTAGATGGAAAAGAAGTGAAAATAAAGTGGACTGAAAATATATAAAATGACAGAATTTTAGTAACACTTGACAAAGTCTATCACCACAAATGCTCTCTAGTAATAATTTTAAGAAATATCACAAAAGATATATAATATTACAATGATTCGTTTGTAGTATTACTAAAAGTTATTATATAGCGATAGTACTTTATGACTGCTAAAAAAAAAAATATTTTATATTTTTAAGAATTATCGTAAAATATTTATAATATCACAATGATTAATTATGAATGCTTCTAAAATTTTTTATATTGCGACAATACCTTGCAAGGATAATATTTTTTGGTTAAATTGAACTTGGTTGGTAATATATAAAAGTAATAAGATTTCAACTACATGTATCGACTATCATATATTTTATTTGTACTTAATAATTTTCACTAGGTTAAATATACTATTTTCAACTTTATTTAGCTAGACCTATTTATTGAATATGATACTTGATCGGTCAATTTAAATAAATAGCTGGTGAAGCATAGGGTGGATTCGGTTTGAGAGTTTTAATATATTTTATAATAGTTTTATATATACTAGTATTTTTTAAATTAACTAAATATATATCACAAATAATTAATTAATATAGGAGGTTGCGTAATATCTTTTACCTATTCTTATGAAAAAAGAATCTTTAATGCTTATTGGTTATTAGAGGGACAGTAAATTTAATAAAATTGATTGTGTATTATGTTTTTATTTGGAACTTTTTCATGGACTAATTATATTATTTTCAACTTGCTTTGATTTGATTTATTTAATGAACAAGTTACATAAGGCAAGTTAGTTTAAAATTAGGCGAAAATAGTTTTTGGACGAAAACCATTGTCAATATTGTAGGTGATGCATTGTAATTAGGAAATTAGCTAAGATGTAATTATTGAAAACTCATATGGAGATTGATTTAACCAAAAAATCAGATAACTAATTCAACCTAATTTGTATTAAATATATATAAAAATTAAAACTAATTAAATAAAATATATAACTTAAAGAATTAAAAGTATTCTATATTAAGTACAACTACTTTTCAATTACAATATGAAATAAAAATAATCAAAGAATAAAATGATGTAATTCATTTTTTATTTTTTGTCCAAAAGAGGAGGATTGAATTAATTATGAAAATAATTAATTTTTAAAATATGAAATACCATAACATATTTAGAATGAGTAGATTTTATAATGTGAACATGTTTTGAATAATTAAATAAATCATAACTTCATATTAGAATTTAATGTTGTCATGGTGGCATGGTGTAGTTAGTAACAATCCAAGAGGTCTTAGGTTTGATCTCTTATATAGGTCTATGTATAAGAATTTTTTTCGTATTCAAAATTTTGTGCATAAATCCAATTGGATACCGGGCATGGACACGGATTTGGTCCGATAATGTCCAGCGCATTTTCAGCCATATTTTATAATAAAAAATTTTGTTTCCAATGCTTGATTTTGGTTGCATGTTAAGTGATGGTTGCAATCACTGGAATAAGTTTTACCAATGCTTACAAACTGTTCCTCCTATAGGATGACTCAAGACTATTACCATAGAGTTGCTTATACTAATGATCATCTAAGCCGTGGCAAATAATTTTTTGCAAAGCTATCTGTTTCCGTAGTTAACTAATTGTTGGTATAAGTTTTGCCAATTGTTTGCTATATTTTTGCCGTAATTTCGACCACTGCTGTAGACCTTTTCTACTGTAGTGATCAGATATGGAAGCCTTAATTTCATTCAATTGTCTTGGCAATATTTCTCATCTTCATAATGTGCTCACGAATGCCATCTTTACTTGAATATTTTATAGAAACTAATATTGCCACTAGGATACCCCTAGGGTACTACACAGTGTAGTCTACACTTAGCCTTATCAGAGCTTATGTACTATTACTCCACAGTATCTGAGAAACCATGTCCTTTGACGGAAGGGATAGATCCCGTAATATACTCAAGTCCTCCTGCATTTCATTTGAAGCAATAAGCGGCAAAGATTCATCTACTACCAGGTCAAGTTCAGTACACCTTAATGTGAGCATTATTTTTTTTTATTCTAAAACAATTGATCAATTAAGATTTTTTTTTATACTACTATCAATAATTGTGGCGATTAATGCTGCAATAAGTAATGCCTTCTCATATTATCATCAAGTAATGTGACTAAATAACAGCTAAACTTTGGGCCCATTCTTCGAGGGGTAAAAAAATTATCTATTTTTTTTTAGGAAGTGTTTCTAAAGCAATAATTAGATAGAAAAATAATTTATGCATGTTCTTTTTTTATTGGAAAGTGGCTCTGAAATATGTTACCTATGTTCTTTTGCATTACTATTTTCATGAGCATGTTGCTAAGGTCTATTCATATTTCCTATAATATCCTCTATTATATATATATATATATATATATATATATATATATAATAATATATAATATATAATATTATATAATATATTTTATGATATAATATTATGATATATATTATATTATATTATATTATATTATATACTTGGGCTGGGGTATTTTAGGAATAAAAAAATATTATTTTACCGGCTGAGGAAAAAATAATTTACCCATCTTCTAGGTGGGTAAGTGTCGCGCCTTCGACCTGAGATTGCGAGCCGGGAGTTGCGGCAACCACCGCATGCTCATAGAGAACTCTCTTCACGAGGGTGCAAGACATCTCATCATAATATTATAATCAGATAATAAGAATAATTTAAATAATAATGTTCAAATTCTAGTTAAATAACATAATTAAAAGTCGTACAAAACCAATAATATTCTAAAATTCTACATCTACTTTCAAACAAAATCTAGTCTAAATAACCACCGAGGTGGTAGCACGGTTGGAACGGGGCTAAGATTTCATCGGAGTGGCCCAAGTTCGAAATACGCGGGCGTTGATTAAATGCGGGGACCGGATGCCCCCCGCATGGTTTGCCCGGTGGAGTCACCATCTAGTCTGCCGGTACTTAGGTGGTGCTGGTGTGACGTACTCACACATGGAAGGGGCTGCCACATTGGTGGGGCTTCTTCGCGGGTAAGGAGGGATGAGTAAAACTTGTCTGCCCGTATCGAACATTCTCCACCAGAAAAGGAGCCTAGTGGGGGTTGCTACGCGGGTGAGGTCATCCTCACCCCCCTCTTTGCTTTTCCTAAGCAAAAAAAAAAAAAATCTAATCTAAATAAAGATGTCAAAATATTATCTCTAATTGCTCTTCTATGATAAATCTTCAAGTTGAGCTAATTCTTTGGATTTGTAAAAATAGTAAAAAATCGTATAAGGAGCTAGAGAATTTAATAAGTAATGAATATCTTAACTAGGTAGTTCATATAATAAAATATAAATTATGATAAATCAATATAAAGATATAATTAATTTTATTTTAAAATATAGGTTCACTAAAATTCATATTTTTCAAATATTCGTATATGTAATTACGGATACAATCCGTTTTTTGTTCGGGTCCTAATTTGGGACCCAGATCCGTCTCGGTTGAAGATCGAGTCGGGTCCGGATCGGGTCCGAATATGATGTTATCACTTTCTTTGTGCTTTTGGAAAAGAATTTGGGCAAATCTAATTTGGTCAAATCATAATTATGAGGTGCTGGGTGACCCATAGTACCATGGGATCAAGCTAACAAAGCTCCTAAGAAACCCAAATCTCCTTCCTTTCTGCCCTGGAAACCCGCCATAAATTCACTTCAAAACGACCAATAGTACCACCACCCACACAAAAAAAAGAAGAAGCTCTCTTGCTTGTTATCACAAAGCAAACTCATTTCTTTGAGCTTTTGCTGGATTTTAGGTGGCTTTGTGCAGCCTTTATCCGATTTTTGTTTCTCTTTTTCTGTTTCCATTACCACCAACTCAGTGCTGTTAAAGCCACCTACTTAGCATCATTTCTGGTCCTTGGACAAGACACCTTCTTTCCAACTCAAACCAGCAGTCCTCTCTCTCTCTCTCTTTCTCTCTCTTCTGGGCCCAAGAGATTCCGAAGCAGAGCACAGCTGTGTCTGTCTTCTTTTCTTCTTCTTCTGGCACAAGAACATTTCTGAGATAGCTCCCATTCATTAAAGAAACCATCTTGGGTCTGCTTCTCTCGCTTTCTTGCTGCCATACCCGTCCCGAGTTAAACCAAATGCTTGAGAGCTCGGCGTTTGGGTTTCCTTTGGTTTTGCTCATTCTCTTCGGGTAGGTTCGGGTCGGGATCGGGTCTAAATTCAGTAAACATAAAATAAACCCAAAAAATAATGAATCGGGTCGGGTCGGGTGCAGATTCAGTAAATCCAGATCCGACCTAGAAATTGGTTTGATCTGGACTCGCGGGTCCTAAAATTCGGATCAGGTCGGATTTACGCGGGTCAGGTCGGGTCGGGTTATGGATCGACCCGACCCATTTGTAGTCTTATACGTAATCATAAATCCGATTCGAAATAAATTACATTCAACTCATCAGCCTTAGATTATGGCTATACTTAATACTTTGTGGCTAGGCTAGAAATAGAATCACACTTATACCCTGCAGAGTGGGCTAAAATACCATACTTATATCTGGCGGAGTGGGCCAGAATACTACACTTATATCTTACGGTGTGGGCCAGAATACCACACTTATACACTATGGTGGGGCCAGAAGAAGCATCAAAGAGCTTAATAATTGTCAGAGTGCCAATGCATAACCCTTAATTAGCAGGGTTGAGAGTTTAAATTTGGTACATATCAAATTTTTTTTAAAAAATAACATATATATCATAATCCAATAAATATAACAATAATCAAAAAAATATTACTCTGAGTTAGATATCTATTATTCATTCAAAACACTATCTCATTAATTCATAAATCACATATAAATCAACTAACAATTTATTTGATATAAAAATAATATTATATAAATAAAAAACAGAAAAGACAAATCATTACTTACCTTGCAAATATAATCTAACTAATAGATCCAATTAATCTCGAAAATCTTTCTCAGAGCCCATATTCCAAAATTATACTATTCATTAGAATTTATTTATTATTATTTTAAAAATAAAAATTTTAAATTCCAACATCCTCATAGGGCTGATCAAGCAAGAGTGCTCAACATCTGAGTCGGTCCAATTAAAGTGATTTCATCGAATCATATTCGGACTAGGGCATAGATGGTTCAACAGATATCGGAGGTGATCAAATTCAACAGTGTTTGGCATTGGCAAGGTCCAGAGTGGGGGCTGACACGTCATCCGACGATCTTGAATCAGGATATTTCACCTAGCTAGATTCAGAAATTACTAAGAGTCGTACTTACAGGTCCAATCAACTCTAGATAGAGAAAGTTGAGATAGAGAGAAATAAGAGAGAAAAAGGATGGAAAAGAGAAAGAAAGAGAGAGACGAGAGAAAGAAAAGAAAGAAAATAAGAAAGAGAAATAAAGAGGAGGGAAGAAGAGAGAGAAATTCCCCTCTCTTCTCTCTTCATGAACGGGGAAGTTCCTTTTCTCCTTCTTATTTTCTTTCCCCACTCCCCCCCCACCCGCAGGACCAAAGTGTGGCAGCCACGGTGGCCTAGCTAGCCACCAGATGACGGCCATAGGCGGCCGCAACCCCCACTAAACCCGACGGCCGGTGGTGGTAGAATTGGAAGATGAAGACTGAAATAGGGCACCCCTATTTTGGACAATTTTCCGACAATTCGCTGGCTCAAATCCTGATGGTTCACTGCTAAAATACCTAGAGAGATAGAAGGAGACGAGGAGCACTTATTTTGGTTCTGTGAGGTGGTCTGACAGCTCCTTCTAGTGACAAATCGGGGAGCACTTATCTCGCTTCGGCTGGTGGCGGCAGAATCGAAAGATGAAGACCGAAATAGAGCACTTCTGTTTTAGAGATTTTTTGGCGATTTGCTGGCTTAAATCATGATGGTTTATTACTAAAGTACCAGGAGAGAGAGAGAGAGAAGAAGACGAGGAGCAGTTACCTCGCGTCGATGAGGCGGTCTGGTGACTCCTTTTGGTGACAAATAGAGGAAGAAAATTCGAAAGAGGAGCTTGGGATCAGTGGCTTAATCTTGGGTAAACTTGAAAGAGGAGAAAGAGGTCTTTAAATAGATAATCCTAGCCTTATCCGACCAGTCTTTGGATCATGATGAGCTTCCTAATCTCCGACACAATTAGAGAGGAAGAAGAATCCTAGCCAGAATCTTCTTCCTTGCCTTCCTTACGTGCATCGCACATGAAACTTGGCCCAAAAATTAGCTGGGCCAGTCAAGTGGACTGGGCCCAGTCCACTGGGTTTCACAGTACGTATGTCCACCCATTTCATAGGTAAATGCTACATATGGAAAAATAACCTAACAACATAGAGAAACATAAGAACATGGGCAAGTTGGCTACTAGAAAGTCGACCAACTTTTTCCATGATATTTATCCACCAAAGAACGAGCCTCTTATCCAAAGTAAATTAATTTTTTATATATATATTTAACATCGGAGGGCGACCGATGCTTCATTATATATCTTCTTTTGGTGAGTGTTATAACATGCTAGTAGCTATAGTCAATTTTTGATATGTTGATACCATTGGTTAACCTATCAAGTCATGAACATTGAGTATAAGAGTGCTACTTGATCCAATGTACACTCCCATCGTTTCACCTATCTAAGCATCAAACATGAAGATGCTCCTTTGGGAGCAATTCAACAATTCAATAATTTAGGCACAATTATGACAGTATTGAAATTTTATTGGATCATTTTTATTTATCCACAAATATACATTGTAGAAAATTTGAGATTTTTCATATTCGAGGTCTTTTTGCCGATCATACTAAGCAAAAAATTTTATCTTTTATCATTAGTATCAAGCAACTTTACATGCTATTGGCATAAATACATGTATAATCAATCATTAAAAATATTCTACCGGTCCTAATATACTTTATTTTTGCATAAATAAATTAAACAACGCATAAATTAAACATATAGCATACAAAATAAGCATGTTTTTTCATGTAGGGCCTTGTTGTCCTCAGCTGTAACCGAAATTTAAAAACAGATCCTAAAGAAATATCTCTAGGTGCCTATCTATTACAGATTAGTCCCGTCTGGTCCAAATGAACCTGAAAATAGTTTAATCAAGTATTATGTAAATAGATATAGATTTAAACGGAAAATAGTCCCACATTAGTTTAATCAAGTCTGCTTTAAGCAATTATATCTGAACCATAATAAACCCGGTTCAATATGATTTGGCTTAGTCAATTGATTAATGGGTTATTGGGTCATCATGTCCAATCTAAAGACTTATATGGATGCAAACCCAGGAGGTTTATGGTACTAAACCCAAAACTTGAACCCATATCCCTTTTCTTCTTCCTCCCTTCAAGGAGCAAGCTGCTGGTGCGGTGGCACACCGTGAGTGATGATACCTCGAGAGGGCATGCCATCGGCTTGCCTGGGTGGTATACCGTAAGCGGACATTGCTGGTTGCTTAAACGGCCATGATGCCGCTAACCAATGTACCTCAGTGCATCCTCGACCGTCAACATCGGAGGGGGTCATGATGAAAGGACACTTAGGTTGTGGATCTGCCATTGTCCCTCTTCTTTTTTGCCTTTTTTTTTTTTTTTTTAATATCACAATTAGAAAACACGCGCCATCACTATACCGTATTTCCGGTTATTAATATGAAATTTGTGACCGGCACTTCCGTCACTGAATTGGTTACAACAACACGCGTCACTAAATTCTCCGTGACAACGGTAATTTCCATCACTAAACTCCGTGACAGAACTGCCGTCACTAAGCCGTTACAAATTTGAGAATTAAATATTTAAGAAATTACATATTTTCCGTCACTAACCAGTCACTGAGTTAGTGACGAAGGCAACTTGGTCACTGATTTTGTCACAGAATTCGATTACAAGTTTGGTCACTGATCTATCACAACCTTCAGTGACAGATTTAGTCGTCACAGACATGGTCACAAATTTTGTCACTATGACCTAGTGACAAGTTATCGTCACTAATTTGTCACAACTCATTGAGTAAAATCAATTTTTAGTAACCAAAATTCTGTCACTAAGTTTATAGTTGCTCGTCACAATACTTGATAAACAATTCAGTAACCAAATTTGATCACTGATCACATTCCAATAATTTGGTACATTTGGTACATTGATTAACTCATAATAATAATAATAATAATGATAATGACGATGATGATGGTGATAATAATAATAATAATAATAATAATAATAATAATAATAATAATAATAATAATAATATCATTAATATCAAAGGCATTCAACATTATGCAAGTCATTTAACATGTTATTCAAAATAGGCATCAACATGTCCTAAATCCATCAAAATCAAAGTCCAAAAGTATGTCATAGAGATCAACAGAGATTTCATTCCTCCTAGAAATGCAAAGACCTATCATCTAAAGCAAAAGCAATCATAATGAAGCATGATCAGCAGAACCAGAATCACCATTACTTCCCTGATCTGTATGCCTTGGTCCAAAGCCAATCTCTTTTCTTATCTTTTGAAGAATCTCCTCTTGCCATTTTTTCTTTTCATGCTCAAGAATACCTAGAAGGTCTTCACGCGTGTATAGCTCTAGAGCTTGACTTGTAAAGGTGTAAGAGGATGATGATTGCCCAATAATTCCAATAAGATCCTCTAGGGGACTAAAGCCATAGTGTTGCCCAGATAGACAACCCAAGAGGGGGGGGGGGGGGGGTGAATTGGGTTTTAAAATAATTTAGATATTTAAAACGTTGTGGATGACTAATTAAAACTATTGCAAGTTGTTTAATTAAATGCTATGTGCTGTGAGTGATAAGAGAGGAAGAAGAAGAGAGACAATCAAACACAAACACCAAGTTTTATAGTGGTTCGGAGCTAACCCTTGCTCCTACGTCCACTCCCCAAGTCTCACTTGGGAATTCACTATAACCCCCTTGGATTACAGCCGGTTGTTTTCCAAGCTCACAACCAAACTTGTTGTTTTACGAGCTCACAACGAACTCGGTCGGTTTTTCCAGGCTCACCGACTAGAACCACCCCGATTGTTTTTCCGGGATCACAATCAAACCCTTACACACGTTGGTTTTAATAACTAGGCTCACCAACTAACCTCTATACCCTTGATTCAATCCCCCGATTGAATCAAGCAAATACAAGTTGCAAATAAAATAGACAAACAGAAAAACAAGCTTCTCAAAAGCAGATGAAAGACAATATAATCTAAAAGGAGTTTAGAAGCCCTCAAACGCTTTTAAGTTGGAGAAGAGGAATGGCTTCTTAAACTTCGGTCTCCTCTTGAATGTGTAGTCGACTTGAATGCAGGAGGAGCTTCTTTAATTGCTGGGAAGATGTAGGTGGATGCAGTAAATGCAGATCTTCCCTTTTTCTCGTTGAAGAACAAGTTGCAGAGTTGAATGCTTGAATACTTGGAGTGGAATGGTTGTTCTCTGCCTTGCTACAGTCCTCTGTGGCTATTTAAACCAACCCCCACGGAAACTAGCCGTTAGAGAGCTTTTTCTGCCCGTTCTGCACACTCTGTACAGTCTGACAATGTGTCCGTTGGTGGGTTGGAGTCGACTCGCGCGATCAGGAGTCGACTCGTCTGTAGCGGGAGTCGACTCATACTTTTCCGGAGTCGACTCTGCAACTGTTCCAGATTTGAATTAAAGTTGCCTTCGCGACTGGGAGTCGACTCGTCTTGACCCAGAGTCGACTCGCCAACTTCTGGAGCTGACTTGGCTTTCTCGGAGTCGGCTCATCCCATGGAGTCCGTGGATCTATTTTTGAATTTGGTCCACTCGAGTCGACTCGTCAATCCGGGGAGTCGACTCGGCGCTCAGAGCCCGAACTCCCTATCTTCTGTCTTTTTGGCTCGTCCAGTCTTGGAGTCGACTCGAGCTTCCTCGGAGTCGACTCGAGCTTCCTCGGAGTCGACTCGGCTCTCAGTTTCCGAAACTTGGTCTTCTGCCCTTTTGATGTGAAGCTGCCTTGGAGTCGACTCTAGCTGTCTGGGAGTCGACTCGAATCTCAGAGGCAGTAACTTGGTCTTCTGTCTTCTTTGTGGTCGCGGAGTCTCGGAGTCGACTCGCGTAATGCGGGAGTCGACTCGAATCTCAGAGTCCAGAATCTGCCCTCTGACTTTTTCTTTGTGTACTGCTGAGAGTCGACTCTTGCTGTCTTTGGAGTCGACCTGCCAACCATCGGAGTCGACTCGCGTTCCACTGGAGTCGACTCGAATCTCAGACCCGAAAACTGCTCTCTGACTTTTTCTTTGTATTCCTCTTGGAGTCGACTCTTACTACCCTGGAGTCGACTCGGTGAACATCGGAGTCGACTCGCACACTTCGGGAGTCGACTCATTGACAGGTTCTGAGTTGAAGCTTTCTGTTCGTCTGTCTGTTCTCAGTCGGAGTCGACTCGTACTGATCCGGAGTCGACTCGAGCTCGTGCCAGTGAACTTGATACGCTTGGAGTCGACTCGTGATACTCTGGAGTCGACTCGAGTCTCAGACTTTGGTTCAAGCTGACTTCTTAACTTATCCAAAAATTATGAACCAAGTCTTGAGACACTTAGACAAGATTTTCACTGAAACACTTAATTGAACTCATTAGTAAACAAGAAATATACTCAAATGCTTTGAGCTCATCAAAATCAAATAGGATTTTAATCAATCACTCCACAATCTCCCCCTTTTTGATGATGACAAAACATTGAGTATATGTAAAGTGAATTGCACAATAAACAATCAAATAAAATCCATAAATGAATTCAAATGTCTGGTAATTCAATTTATCCAAGCTTGAAAGGAGTGAAACAATAAATTTCGGAGTTAAAGCTCCCCCTTTCATTTGGAATTATATAAGCCTTCATATCATGCATTCAATTGTTTGGCTTATATATAATTAATGATTTAGCTTTCTTAAAATTTCAGATTCTCCTCCTCAACATATGCATTCTACTTTGTTTTGATTCTTTGAATTTCCTTTTAATGCTTTGAAGTTTTTGAACTGAAATTTTGGTTTTTAGAGGGAAAATCTGTCAATTTGTTCTTGAGTAGGATTCAGCTAATCTCCGAATATCCCTTGAATAGATTCTGGAGATTACTCCATTAGGAGCCCCAAAAGAGAGATAATGAGCCTCGAGGTACCGAATCCACTTAGAACAAATTTGTGTGTTTTAAGAGTTTATCTTTTTATTGATTTCCATTGATTTCTTTTACATATTTTATACATATTTTTCCTTTTACATATTTTATACATATTTCTCCCCCTTTTACATACTTTATACATATTTCTCCCCCTTTTTGTCATCATATCAAAAAGGAGGTAAACAGAACACACAATCAAACATAGATCAAAAGGCACATTATTGAAGAAAAATGCGGCTACTCATTGTATTAATTTGTATGTAAGTACATTTCAGAATACAATAAGTAACGTAAAGCAATACATGTCAAAGCAAAATACAAAAAGTAGCTACGGTCTCCTCGAGGATGTAGGTCCTCCTCTCGAGGATGTGACTCCTCCTCTCGAGGATGTGGCTCCTCCTCTCGAGGATGTATCTCCTCGAGGCATGCGCTCCACGAGTGATTGGACCGCATTGGTCACGTTCTCTAGCTGGCGAATGATGGCCTAGATGGCCCTGCTCTGTGTCGTATCCAGTTCGAGTACTGACTTCTGCAGTCCGTCCAGCTTGTCGATGAGCACATTCGACAAGCGCGCGGCCCCTGCGGTGGTGGTGGACATGTCACGGCCGATGTCATCCCGCATCCGTCGAGTGGTGCTCGTGACCTCACTCATGCTGTGGAACTGGGCTTGTATCAAGGTCCTCATGTTGTATATCTCTTGCCGCACCTCAGCCGTCATGTCTGTCACGGCTGTCAGGGAAGGGACCAATGCGGAAGATGTGGGCGCAGGAGAGGGAGTAGGCACCGAACCTCGGAGCTCCCGAAGCAACTCATCCCTCAGATCTCGGACTATCTCCTGCCGCAGCTCCCGGAGCTGCTCAGAATCAATGCGGACCTCCATGGATGGTGGAGCCGAGGAGGAGGGTCCGGCGGAGGTGGTAGGAGCAGGAGTGGATGGAAGATCTGGTAAGTCTGGAAAGTCAGAGTCTGGCTCAGGACTGGAGGAAGGTCTGGTGGTCTGTGTGGTGAGGGAAGACTTCCTAACCCAGATCCCCTCTCTCTTCCGAAACCCCATCCTGTGTAGGGTCCCTGCACGCGTGCGATCAGTCCATCGCAATGCGCGAAAGGGTTCCCCCTCAGGAATGGGAATCTCGTACTCCCTAAACAGAAGAGTGAATATCATGCCGTATGGGAGGGTGAGCCTAGGTCTATCTAGGGGCTCACACAGATACCTATAGATGAGTTTGGGGAAGTTGATTGGAGTGTCCTGAAGAATATAAAACATCAGAGCTAGGTCTCTCTCATTTACAAAATCAAATCTCCCTGTCTTAGGAAAGATGGACCTAGACAATATACTCAAGAGGATCCGCACCTCAATCGGAAGTGAGCTAGCAGATACCTCGTCTAGGGGGGACTGAGGTGGATGCCCTAGTACGGCCGTAAGGGCCTCAACCCTGTCCTCGGGGTGTGTGGGAGCCACCCCGACTTGTGGAAGGTGGAGGATGTGGGCAATGAGATCCTCCGTAATGAACAGAGGGACACCGGCTACTGTGCCCTCGATACCTCCATCTCCCCGATGGACGGTACCGTAGAACTCTCTAATGAGGCCAGGGTAAATGGGGAGGTCTAATGTAAGGAAAAACTCTAAGCCCTGGACCCTAAGCCTATCACCTATGGTGAACCCTTTCCGGGAGAGATAGTCGAAGTCGACATATCTCCCGGTGGTGACGGCCTTTCCGGCCAATGGCCTCACGGGAACCGCCCTAGGCGGGGAACGAGCCGGAGGTTGTGGCCTCGCGGAATCGTGCCGAGCCTTGGAGCGTCGCTCGGGACCGGCCTCGGGTCGGGACCTCTTTCGGACTACGGTCTTACGCGGCATAATGACCTAAAATGGGAGGAAAACCTAATGAACGGTGAAGAACCGACGGGAAAGTCTTGGGGACGACCGGGGACGACCTAGAAAGGGAGAAAAACCCTAGGGGACGGTGAAGGGTCGACGGAAAAAACCTTGGGGACGACCTAGGAGTCGGCTCTAGGGCTTGTGAACAATGGCGGCTTGAGAAAGAAGTGTTTTCGAAACGATAAAGTTAGGGTTAAAAAGTCGGATCCCGACTGCGAGTCGACTCCACTGAGTCGCGAGTCGACTCGACCTCGAGTCGACTCCAGAATATGCGCGAGTCGACTCTCCTTATGCGCCTGTAGACCTCGAGTCGACTCTCGACTATATGCGAGTCGACTCCCCCTCTGCTGCCATCTTTGCGAGTCGACTCCCGCAAATGCGCGAGTCGACTCCCCCTCAGGAGCCGACTCTGAAACTTACTCGAGTCGTCTCTAACTTTGGCACGCACCTAAAAATCATGCTATGTTTGTGCCAAATGAGGGAAAATCACTAAATTAAGATCTGATTTGATGATCATTGAAGAGAAACTCTATTTTAACCACAAACTAATCATCAAAATCAATGAATCTAGTGGAAACTACCACTAGGATGGATCAATCACTTCTAATCCCCTCCTAAGCACACTAAACCTCTCTTCACTTAGGGGTTTTGTAAAAATATCTGCTAATTGATCATCAGTACAAACAAATTGGAGTGTCACATCACCATTCAATACATGATCTCTTATGAAGTGATGTCTTATCTCAATGTGTTTAGTTCTTGAATGCTGAATTGGATTTTTAGTTAGATTAATGGCACTTGTATTATCACAATTAATGGAAATTTTATCTTGTTTAATGCCATAATATTCTAGTTGTTGTTTAATCCACAAGATTTGAGCACAACAACTCCTGGCTGCAACATATTCAGCTTCAGTAGTAGATAATGCAACCGAGTTTTGTTTCTTGCTAAACTATGAGATAAGGTTTTCTCCTAAAAATTGACAAGACCCGCTGGTACTTTTTCTATCAAGCTTACATCCAGCGAAGTCTGAATCTGTGTATCCTATTAAGTTTAGGCTAGATTCTTTAGAGTACCATAACCCTATATTCTTAGTTCCTATTAAGTATTTAAAAATTCTCTTAACTGCAACTAGATGTGATTCTTTAGGATTAGCCTGATATCTAGCACACATGCAAATACTAAACATAATATCAGGTCTACTTGCAGTAAGATACAATAAGGATCCTATCATACCTCTATACAGTTTCTGATCTACAGATTTACCTGATTCATCTTGGTCTAATTTGTATGATGAGCTCATGGGGGTGCTGATTGACTTATTTCCCTCCATATCAAACTTCTTGAGCATCTCCTTGATATATTTGGCTTGATTGATGAAGATGCCTCCTTCAGACTGTTTGATTTGAAGGCCGAGGAAGTAGTTCAGCTCTCCCATCATACTCATCTCAAATTCACTCTGCATCAAATCAGCAAATTCTTCGCAGAGGCGATTGTTAGTAGCACCGAAAATAATATCATCAACATAAATCTGTACTAACAGCATATCTTGGTTTTTCTTTTTCAGAAATAGAGTTGTATCTACATTACCCCTAGAGAACTCATGTTCTAATAGGAATTTGCTAAGTCTCTCATACCATGCTCTAGGTGCTTGTTTCAAACCATAAAATGCTTTGTTCAATTTATAAACATGATTAGGGTATTGATGATTTTCAAAACCAGGAGGTTGTTCTACATATACCTCCTCATTAATATACCCATTTAAAAATGCACTTTTTACATCCATTTGAAATAGTTTGAAGTCCTTAGAGCATGCATATGCTAATAATAGTCTAATAGCCTCAAGTCTAGCTACAGGAGCAAAGGTTTCATCAAAATCTATACCTTCTTCTTGATTATAACCCTTTGCTACTAGTCTAGCCTTATTCCTTATAACAGTTCCATTTTCATCAAGTTTATTTTTATAAATCCATTTAGTACCTATAATTGGATATTCAGAAGGTCTCTCAACTAGATTCCACACTTTGTTTCTAGTAAATTGGTTTAGTTCTTCTTGCATTGCATTTATCCAATTTACATCATTTTCGGCTTCTTCTATATGTTTGGGCTCAAAGTGTGAGACAAAAGCTAGATGGTTATTCAAATTCCTAAGGGATGCTCTAGTCCTAACCGGTTGAGATGGATCATCTAGAATTAGTTCCTTAGGATGCCCGTGAGCATACCTCCAAGCTTTAGTTAGCCCATGATCCACAATAGCCTCTTGGCTTGATGATGCTCCTTCACTCAACTTTTGATTATCATCTTGTAATGCCATCTTATCTATCTTTTCTTCAAGAATTTCAACATCATCATCAAAATTATCTTTCTTACTAGAGGAGATGTCACTAGAATCATCAAATACAACATGTATAGATTCTTCTATAACTAAGGTTCTTTTGTTAAAGACTCTATAGGCTTTGCTAGTTGTAGAGTAGCCTAAGAAAATTTCCTCATCAGATTTAGAGTCAAATTTACCTAGATTATCTTTTCCATTATTATGAACAAAATACCTACATCCAAAAACATGAAAGTAATTAACTTTTGGTTTTCTGTTTTTCCAAAGTTCATAAGGTGTTTTTTTTATGATGGGTCTCAATAGAACTCTATTTAATATATGACAAGAAGTATTAATGGCTTCTCCCCAAAAGTACTTAGGGAGGTTACTTTCACATAACATAGTTCTAGCCATTTTCTCTAGAGTTCTATTTTTCCTCTCCACAACTCCATTTTGTTGTGGTGTCCTAGGTGCAGAAAAATTATGGGTTATCCCCTTTTTACTACAAAATTCCTCAAATGACTGATTTTCGAATTCGATACCATGGTCACTTCTAATAGCTATTACTGAGGTATCTCTAGCATTGGTTACTTCTTTATGGAATTTCTTAAAAACAGAAAATGCTTGATCCTTATGTGCTAGGAACATGACCCATGTGTACCTAGAATAATCATCTACAATAACTAGACCATATTTATTTCCACCTAGGCTTGTTGTTCTAGTTGGTCCGAATAGGTCCATGTGTAATAATTCTAGAGGCCTAGAGGTAGAGACACATTTTATGGATTTAAATGAGTTCCTAGATTGTTTGCCAAATTGACATGCTTCACATATTTTGTTCTTTTCAAATTTTAATTTTGGCAAACCTATCACGGAATCTCTTTTAACTAGTTTAGTTATTGTGTCCATGCTTGCATGACCTAACTTACGGTGCCACAACCAACTAGCATCATTATCCTTAGTTTCATTAACAACTAGACATTGGTTATGTTTTGCAAGATCTTCAAGGTCTACAACATATACATTTCCTCGTCTAATTCCTTTTAAAAACTAAACTATTATCATTAGGGTTTGTTATAATGCATAGTGATGGTTTAAACATAACATCATACCCTTTATCACATAATTGACTAATGCTTAATAAGTTATGCTTAAGACCATCAACATATCTAACATTATCAATATAAGTAGAAGGGGTGATTTGAACTTTACCAATACCAATGATGTGACCTTGGTTGTTGTCTCCAAAAGTCACAGCACCTCCCTTCTTAGCTTCAAGGGTGAAAAATTGATCCTTGTCACCCGTCATGTGTCTTGAGCAGCCACTGTCCAAGTACCAGCAGTTTTTGTTGACCTTGGCTGCAAGACACTCCTACACAAGTAGATCATATAATCTTAGGTACCCAAGTTTTCTTGGGTCCTTCATGGTTAGTCAAGTTGGTTCCTTTTGGAACCCATACCCTTTTAATTTTCCTTTTTGTTTTACTTTTCCTATAGTCACATACATTTGCCTTATGTCCTATAGTCCCACAACAAAAGCAGGTTATTTTCTTAGTTTTAGTTTCTCCAGCTTTAACAAAGAAGTTACTAAGAAGTTTTTGTTTATTTCTTGGTTTATACCCTAAACCCGCTTTATTAAATACTGCTCGTTGACTATTGAGTATCATATTTAACTTTTCAGAGCTATATGTAAATTTTTCAACTAAGGGTTTGTATTTGTTAAGTTCTTTAGTTAGTGTTTGATTTTCTGCTTTTAGATCATTAAGTTCTTTTGTGAGATCCTTATTTAAGATTTGTTTATGTTTTTTAAGTTCTGAAAATTCCTTAGTTAGTTTTTCATTATCTTTAGTTAAGGTATTAGTCTTTTGAGTTAAAAGTTGGTTGCTTGTCTTAAGTTCTATATTTTCTTTGGTGATTAAATCCTTATCCTTAACTAATTTATCGTATTTATGTAGGTATGATTGATAAGCTATTTTTAGTTCTTTATTCTTAAGATTTATTGCCTTATATTCTATCATTAATTCATTAAATGCATCATAAAGTTCATCAAAAGAAAAATCAAGATGCGTGTCGGAAGTTACCTCATTTTTATTGGCCATGAAGCAGAAATTGGCCTTCTCTTCTTGTTCATCATCCGATGAAGAGGATGATGAATCGGAGTCGGATAGTGTTGTGACAAGAGCCTTCTTCTTCTTGTACTTGCTCCCCTTTTTCAGTAAAGGGCACTCAGCTCTTATGTGACCCGGCTTCTTGCACTCGTAACACCCAATCCCCTCATTTTTCCTTTCCTTACCTTTGTCCTTGCGGTAGGAATTAGAGGGGCCTCTCCTTTGATGATAGGACTTCTTGTGGTTGATGAATTTTCTGAATTTGCGCACAAAAAGTGCCTCACCATCATCTTCCTCATGTTCTTCTTCTTCACTGCTGCTACTGCAAGATAAGTCCTTGTTAGATGAAGTAGATTTTAGAGCTATTACCTTTTTCTTATGGGAGGACTCTTCCTCGTTGTGTTGTTTCATGGTTAGCTCGTGCGTCATTAGGGATCCAAGAAGCTCCTCAAGTGGTAATTTGTTCAGGTCCTTGGCTTCTTGGATTGCGGTCACTTTAGCTTCCCATGACCTTGGTAGACACCGAAGGATTTTTCTGACAAGCTCACTGTTAGTATAGTTCTTGCCAAGGCTTTTTAGGCCATTGACAATGTCAGTAAACCTAATAAACATGCATGTAATTGTTTCATTAGAATCCATTTTAAATAGTTCATATTTATGAACCAAAATATTTATTTTGGATTCTTTGACTTGATTCGTGCCCTCATGGGTCACTTCAAGTCTGTCCCAAATCTCTTTTGCAGAATTGCAAGTAGAGACCCTATTGAATTCATTTCTATCTAAGGCACAATAAAGCACATTCATAGCTTTAGAGTTTAGTTGTGCCTTTCTCATGTCATGTTCATCCCAATCCTTTTCTAGTTTGGGTACCGTGACACCCTCTACATATATGGATGGGATGTATGGCCCATTTACTATAATGGTCCACATCTCATAGTCTTGGGCTTGGATGAATATTCTCATCCTAGCCTTCCAATATGAGTAGTCGGATCCATTAAAGAATGGAAGTCTTTGGGTGGACTGACCCTCAATGTGGGAAGATCCAAATGGGGTTGTCATTTTGATCTTTTACTCTTGGGTGGAAGAGTTTAGGCTCTGATACCACTTGTTGCCCAGATAGACAACCCAAGAGGGGGGGGGGGTGAATTGGGTTTTAAAATAATTTAGATATTTAAAACGTTGTGGATGACTAATTAAAACTATTGCAAGTTGTTTAATTAAATGCTATGTGCTGTGAGTGATAAGAGAGGAAGAAGAAGAGAGACAATCAAACACAAACACCAAGTTTTATAGTGGTTCGGAGCTAACCCTTGCTCCTACGTCCACTCCCCAAGTCTCACTTGGGAATTCACTATAACCCCCTTGGATTACAGCCGGTTGTTTTCCAAGCTCACAACCAAACTTGTTGTTTTACGAGCTCACAACGAACTCGGTCGGTTTTCCCAGGCTCACCGACTAGAACCACCCCGATTGTTTTCCCGGGATCACAATCAAACCCTTACACACGTTGGTTTTAATAACTAGGCTCACCAACTAACCTCTATACCCTTGATTCAATCCCCCGATTGAATCAAGCAAATACAAGTTGTAAATAAAATAGACAAACAGAAAAACAAGCTTCTCAAAAGCAGATGAAAGACAATATAATCTAAAAGGAGTTTAGAAGCCCTCAAACGCTTTTAAGTTGGAGAAGAGGAATGGCTTCTTAAACTTCGGTCTCCTCTTGAATGTGTAGTCGACTTGAATGCAGGAGGAGCTTCTTTAATTGCTGGAAAGATGTAGGTGGATGCAGTAAATGCAGATCTTCCCTTTTTTTCGTTGAAGAACAAGTTGCAGAGTTGAATGCTTGAATACTTGGAGTGGAATGGTTGTTCTCTGCCTTGCTACAGTCCTCTGTGGCTATTTAAACCAACCCCCACGGAAACTAGCCGTTAGAGAGCTTTTTCTGCCCGTTCTGCACACTCTGTACAGTCTGACAATGTGTCCGTTGGTGGGTTGGAGTCGACTCGCGCGATCAGGAGTCGACTCGTCTGTAGCGGGAGTCGACTCATACTTTTCCGGAGTCGACTCTGCAACTGTTCCAGATTTGAATTAAAGTTGCCTTCGCGACTGGGAGTCGACTCGTCTTGACCCAGAGTCGACTCGCCAACTTCTGGAGCTGACTTGGCTTTCTCGGAGTCGGCTCATCCCATGGAGTCCGTGGATCTATTTTTGAATTTGGTCCACTCGAGTCGACTCGTCAATCCGGGGAGTCGACTCGGCGCTCAGAGCCCGAACTCCCTATCTTCTGTCTTTTTGGCTCGTCCAGTCTTGGAGTCGACTCGAGCTTCCTCGGAGTCGACTCGGCTCTCAGTTTCCGAAACTTGGTCTTCTGCCCTTTTGATGTGAAGCTGCCTTGGAGTCGACTCTAGCTGTCTGGGAGTCGACTCGAATCTCAGAGGCAGTAACTTGGTCTTCTGTCTTCTTTGTGGTCGCGGAGTCTCGGAGTCGACTCGCGTAATGCGGGAGTCGACTCGAATCTCAGAGTCCAGAATCTGCCCTCTGACTTTTTCTTTGTGTACTACTCAGAGTCGACTCTTGCTGTCTTTGGAGTCGACCTGCCAACCATCGGAGTCGACTCGCGTTCCACTGAAGTCGACTCGAATCTCAGACCCGAAAACTGCTCTCTGACTTTTTCTTTGTATTCCTCTTAGAGTCGACTCTTACTACCCTGGAGTCGACTCGGTGAACATCGGAGTCGACTCGCACACTTCGGAAGTCGACTCGTTGACAGATTCTGAGTTGACCTCATAATTAAGAAACCTATAATTTAAAAATATTCATTAGAAAATAAACTAAATACTTTAAATGCAACAAACACATAAATTCAAGTTAGTGATGGAAGAAAGTGATATTTTCATACATTCCTCTTGTACACCTAACAATCACTTTTCCATTTGCATCAACAGGGGCTTTAAGGGTTGACTCTCGGCCATTGCTTTGTCTTGGATTAGCCCCAAGTTCATCATTCATCTGATCCTCATTCATTGTATCCTCATGATTTTGCACTGCACCATTCATTTCATCATTTATTTCTTCATCTGTATCCACCTCTTCATCCATGTCCTCATCAGGGATGTAGTCATCATCATCATCATGACATTCCTTGACACGCTCAGGCAACCTAGGAGGTTGAGGAGGAACTTGAGTAGCAGCCCATGATTGAGTAGCAGCCGGTACTAAAGCTGCTTTTCTATTACCTGTTAGTTTTCCTTTTCTTTTGACCATAGCTGCACAACAATAAAAAGTTATAGTTATTTTCCAATATGAATGTCAACAAATCCAATCAAGGTAAAGAGCAATCAGTGGACCTGTTGCTTTCCCTTTGCTCTTTCCCAAGTCTGCACAATTATAATTTCTAAGTCTAAAATTAGTTATATTAACATTCATAAATATGCATGTTATATTTTAATCTTTCTCAGCCTCATGCTCCTCTTCCTCGGCTTGTTCATCTTCAAAATCTTCTTTTTCATCCTCAAAGTCCTCTTCCATTTGGTTAGCATTCAACTTAATTTCTGCTGCATCAATTTCTTCTGCATCTCTGTTAACACCAACCAAAATGTCTGGATCATCAAGCTCATCTGTCATCGAGATTGGGGTAGGAATCCTGTGGTTTTTTTCTTGATAAAAATCAAGAAAATTTACTTCTGTCCCACTAGAAGGGAACCTACCTCTAGCTTTCGTCTTAATTACCGCCCACCACAATCTTCGTTTCTTCTTCTTACCTGGGTAACCAGTGTAGAACACCTGATGTGCTTGTTGAGCTAATACAAAAGGATCATTGGTTGGAAATCTTAGTTTGTAATTGATCTCAACTAGGCCATGTTGAGGGTGCACTTTCATACCCTTATCCGTATCATACCAGTCACATTTGAATAACACTACTTTATTACCAACCCCAAAATAGTCTAACTCGATGATGTCAACCAACATCCCATAATAGTCAATCTCAAAGTCATTGTAATTGCTTTCCTTAATGCACACACCACAGTTGAAGGTTCTTTTATCCTTTCTATACTCTTTGGTGTGAAATCTGTACCCATTCACAAAGTAGCCCTTATAATATTTAACTTTATTCCCAGGGTCATATGATAGGTCCTTTAAGCGCCCATCAACATGATTTTTACTATCATTAACCTAGCATGATAATAATAATATCATAAAATCATTGAAAGAAATGATATATATATATATATATATATGAATTGTGTACTCACATATGACCTAAACCAAGCCGGAAACTCCATTTCTCATTTCGCATCGTCTTTCCAAATCTATTTGGCTTATATTTGGACAAGATTGCCGGATATAATCATCAA
The DNA here is from genome assembly GCF_009389715.1 of Phoenix dactylifera. Classification (NCBI taxonomy): domain Eukaryota; kingdom Viridiplantae; phylum Streptophyta; class Magnoliopsida; order Arecales; family Arecaceae; genus Phoenix; species Phoenix dactylifera. The sequence goes on from NW_024067699.1 coordinate 1,118,931, forward strand.
AATACCTACAAGACAAAAGCTATAATCACATATGTTTTACTTAGTATGCATTTTCAAGCATGATTATAATTAAGTACTTGTGTAATTTACTTTCCAAAAGATAGAACATCCTCACAACTCAGAAGAACATATAATTCAGCAGCATTATACTCATGAGTAGTCAAATGCCTTCCAAAAGGTTTTCCAAAAGGCCGACCTTGATGAGTAAAAATGAACAGACGATTCATGAGATCAAACTCCCGTTCATCATCATTACGGAAAACTTGATTTAACCTCGTTTGTATAGAAGGCTCAAATTAATGCGAACAAAAAGTTGATATTTCTTCTATGATGTAAGCCTTGACAATGGAACCTGTTGCTGGAAATTCCGGACCCGGGGGCCGCCGCGAACCGAGAAGGGGGAGGAGCCTCCGCTGCCGGGACGGTGGGTGGCGGTGCGCCGACGGCTGGCGTCCTCCTGGAGAGTCCTGCAAAAAGTCGGTGGCCGGGCTTTTCCGGCGCCGGCCCTCCGATGCTTAAGTCAGAGGGGGGCTTCACTTTGGAGAAGAGAGAGGGATTGTATGTAGAAGTCCGAAAAAATCCCCTTGGGAGGAAGAGCCCTCCCCCATCTCAGAGGGAGAAGCTCCCCTTTTATAGGGAGAGTGGCAGGATTACCTGTGATGTGACTGGGCGAATTAATGGGTTACCGTCACTGTCAGGGAGCTGTCACGATTGATCGGACCCGTTGGGGTGGTTGAACCGCCGGCCGTGGTGGGCCTGGGGTCCGTAGATGACAAGTGCATTGATTGCTGAGTGAACCGGTGGTCAGAAAGAGCCGTACGCTTTGATGGTTCAGTGATCCGGAGATCATCTTGAGCCGTGTTCATTTAATGACTGAGTGCATCGGAGGCCTGAGGGGGTCTCATGCATTAATGATAGGGTGTGCCGAATGCCTGCGGAGATCTTGTGCCTTAATGACTTGGGGATGGTGGCAGATTGAAGTGGAGTCATATATTTAGTTGTCAGATCCTTTGGAGGGTTAGGCGGAGATTGGATATTTGGCCAAGGCATGGGCTCGGCGGGGTTGCCTTTCTGGTCGGCGCTCTCTGGTCTCGGCCTTCTGGTCTCGGCTCTCTGGTCTCGGCCTTCTGTGCTCGGCCTTCTGTGCTCGGCCTTCTGTGCTCGGCAGCCTTCTGTGCTCGGCCTGCTGTGCTCGGCTCGGCCTATGAGCTCGATCACTTAGAAGAGTCCGATCACTTGATGAGCTCGAGAGCGGAAGAGCTCGATCACTTGGATGAGCTCGAGAGCGGAAGAGCTCGATCACTTGGATGAGCTCGAGAGCGGAAGAGCCCGATCACTTGGATGAGCTCGAGAGCGGACGGATTTGGGTGCTATAATTGCATTTGTGGGGTGGTCCATTTTTCCACCAACACTACCCCCCGACTTCCGAGTTCGAGCTGCCTTTTGGCTCGGACGAAGGAAGTAGTCCAGTCGTCGATCATCCTGTAATATAGCCAAATATATATGGAGATGTGCGTGCCAAGCAGGATGTACCTTTCATGCAGTTATAGTGCTTTAGGTCGACTCAGCGGCCTTCTTTGGCTTGTAGTCAACTCAGCAGGGTGCCCCCACTCAGATCGGGGCGTGTTGTCGTAGGAGGCGTCGAATGGCGTTGAAAGGCGTCGAATGGCGTTGAATGTCGTCGAATGGCGTCGAAATGTCGTCGAATGGCGTCGAAGTGTCGTCGAATGGCGTCGAAGTGTCGTCGAATGGCGTCGAATGTCGTCCAATGGCGTCGAATGGCGTCGAATGTCGTCGAATGGCGTCGAATGTCGTCGAATGGCGTCGAATGGCGTCGAATGGCGTCGAATGTCGCCGAATGGCGTCGAATGTCGTCGAATGGCGTCGAATGTCGTCGAATGGCGTCGAATGGCGTCGAATGGCGTCGAATATCGTCGAATGTCGTCGAATGTCGTCGAATGGAGTCGAGTGTCGTCGAGTCGGCGTCCCGAGCTTAGCTAGAGCATCATTGGAGACGCATACAGGAGACAGACTTCGTCCGTTGGCGATCGTGCGCCCTATTCGGGGCGACGTTGGTCGTTTTTTGGATTCTCCGACCTGGAAATAGATAAAATATTGAAATTATTTGAAGCCAAAGTGGCGTCCTGTACCTTTTGGAGATATTTTGATGGCCTCCGAGCTTCGAAGTCCCTTAGGACTTAGCTTGGCACTAGCTTTCTTTGGCTCGATTTTCTGGGGGAGGTGTTCTGCATTCGGGCTTCTGAGCTCGGGCTTCGGAGCTTGGCAGCCTTCTGAGCTCGGCGGCCTTTGGTGCTCGGCCTTCTGAGCTCGGCGGCCTTCGGAGCTCGGCCTTCTGAGCTCGGCGGCCTTCTGAGCTCGGCAGCCTTCTGGACCATGAAAGGATTTAGCTTCATAGTACTTTCTTGGGGTAGAATCTCCTATGAATCTAGCCAGAGGAGCGCTCATCCTTTGGAAGGCATACAAAATAAGGCATCAGCCGAGCTTTCATTATGTACTAAAATCCTTTTTTAAAACCTTGCAATGATGAGGGAAATAGCTACAGCGTCGTCATAAAGAGGGCTCAACACCCTTTTGGTCTTCATCAGAAAAGGAGATGTGACTTTCACAGAGCACGGATGCTTTGAGAAAGCTCTTTTTTCCGAGCTCGGAGCTTCTGGTGCCTCTAGTTGCCCGCCCTCTGATGGTATTGATGATGCCCGTGAGAGGTCAGTTGTCATTCTGCTCCTTATGCGGCACTGGATTTTGTTCCTCGGGCTCTCTCCTGTAGGCATGATCACGGACAAAATAACTCAACCGACCTCGGTGGACAAGTGCCTTGATCTCATCACGAAGCTCGTAGCAATCCTCCGTATCATGGCCGCGATCTCGGTGGAAGCGGCAGTACTTTTTCGAGTGCTTCCGCGACTCTGTCGGACGCATTCTCAATGGAGGTCGGAGGTAGCCCCGACCCTCAATCTCCATGAGGATTTCTGCTCGGGTGGATGTGAGAGGAGTGTACGTCTGAAATTTTTGGAAGGGAGACCCCGGGCGAGCTAGGCTCTTGGGCCAAGGAGGCTCTTTCTCATGCCAGGGGAATCTGCTACTTGGTTGGGAGTGCTCCTGGTGCTTCTTCTGCATCTTGGCAGGTTGTTCGGCTTCCTCCCGCCGAGAGGCCATGGCTTCCTCAGCCTTGGCGTACTTGCGAGCTCGGGCCAACATTTCCGTGAGGTCCGCAGGGAAGTTCTTCTCGATAGAGAAGAGGAACCTGTAAGACCGGGCTCCAGTCTTTAGTGCCGACATGGCGATTGACTGGTCCAGCTCTCGGACTTCCCATGTTGCGGTAGTAAACCGATCCAAGTACTCCTTGAAGGACTCTCCCTCCTTTTGTTTGATGTCAAGGAGGGAGTCCGACGTCCGCCGCTGGGGCTGGCTAGCGGCAAAATTACTGGCAAACTGCCTGCCGAGCTGCTCAAAGGAGGAGACAGTACTCGGCTTCAGCTCGGTGAACCAAAGCCGGGCCGGTCCTCGGAGCGTTGCTGGAAAGGCTTTGCACATCATGGCCTCCGAGGCTCCTTGTAGGGCCATTAAGACCCGATAACTCTCCAGGTGGTCGAGGGGGTCGGCCCTGCCATTGTAAGGCTCCACCTGGGGCATCTTGAACCGCGGCGGGACTGGCTCGTCATCAATTTGCTGGGAGAAGGGGGACTTTGTGGTGAACTCAAAGTCACCATCACGTCCCGGTTTCCTTCCATGGAGTGCCTGGATCTGGCGCTCCAGCTCTTCGACCTTCTTGTCGAGCTCATCATTCTGGGGGATCGCTGCAGCGGTCCGTTCTGGTGCAAGTTGCCCTGGAACTGACTCGGCCTCTGAGGGTTGGGGCCAGCCACCAGGGCCTCTAGCTGGGTGTTCTCTCCAGAGGGAGGCCTGGACTTGAGAGTCCTGACCTCGAAAGGGAAGTCCGCTTGTAGGAGGCTCCGGTTGAACTGGGGCCGGAGGGGGCGGTACCGTCGGGGCGCCCCTAGGTTGCAAGCCTTGGACAGTGGTAGCCAAGGCCTGCACCTGTTGCACCAGGGCATGAAACTGCTCCGGCCGAACTTGAGGGGTTGACTCGGCCGGAGGTGGCGAGTTCTGGACAGAGTGTCCAGGACTAAGTGGAGGACGTCGAGAGGCGTTGGAAGCCCCTTTGCTTCTTAGTTTCATGGCAGCAACTCGGTCCCTTCCTCTAGCGCCAACTGTTGCTGGAAATTCCGGACCCGGGGGCCGCCGCGAACCGAGAAGGGGGAGGAGCCTCCGCTGCCGGGACGGTGGGTGGCGGTGCGCCGACGGCTGGCGTCCTCCTGGAGAGTCCTGCAAAAAGCCGGTGGCCGGGCTTTTCCGGCGCCGGCCCTCCGATGCTTAAGTCAGAGGGGGGCTTCACTTTGGAGAAGAGAGAGGGATTGTATGTAGAAGTCCGAAAAAATCCCCTTGGGAGGAAGAGCCCTCCCCCATCTCAGAGGGAGAAGCTCCCCTTTTATAGGGAGAGTGGCAGGATTACCTGTGATGTGACTGGGCGAATTAATGGGTTACCGTCACTGTCAGGGAGCTGTCACGATTGATCGGACCCGTTGGGGTGGTTGAACCGCCGGCCGTGGTGGGCCTGGGGTCCGTAGATGACAAGTGCATTGATTGCTGAGTGAACCGGTGGTCAGAAAGAGCCGTACGCTTTGATGGTTCAGTGATCCGGAGATCATCTTGAGCCGTGTTCATTTAATGACTGAGTGCATCGGAGGCCTGAGGGGGTCTCATGCATTAATGATAGGGTGTGCCGAATGCCTGCGGAGATCTTGTGCCTTAATGACTTGGGGATGGTGGCAGATTGAAGTGGAGTCATATATTTAGTTGTCAGATCCTTTGGAGGGTTAGGCGGAGATTGGATATTTGGCCAAGGCATGGGCTCGGCGGGGTTGCCTTTCTGGTCGGCGCTCTCTGGTCTCGGCCTTCTGGTCTCGGCTCTCTGGTCTCGGCCTTCTGTGCTCGGCCTTCTGTGCTCGGCCTTCTGTGCTCGGCAGCCTTCTGTGCTCGGCAGCCTTCTGTGCTCGGCCTGCTGTGCTCGGCTCGGCCTATGAGCTCGATCACTTAGAAGAGCCCGATCACTTGATGAGCTCGAGAGCGGAAGAGCTCGATCACTTGGATGAGCTCGAGAGCGAAAGAGCTCGATCACTTGGATGAGCTCGAGAGCGGAAGAGCCCGATCACTTGGATGAGCTCGAGAGCGGACGGATTTGGGTGCTATAATTGCATTTGTGGGGTGGTCCATTTTTCCACCAACAGAACCTTCAATTGATGCTTGATTCTTTACCTTCTGCTTTAGATCATGCATAAGCCTATAAATAAGATTAATATGTTAATTTCTCAAATTTAATGGATTTAAAGAAGCTATTTAATGGATTTAAAGAAATTATTATGGTTATAGATTTTACCTTTCAAAAGGGTACATCCATCTATACTGCACGGGGTCTCTGACCTTAGCTTCATAAGCTAGATGAACATGTAAGTGCTCCATTGAGTCAAAAAAATGCAGAAGGGAATATCTTCTCAAGTTTGAAGAGAGTTACCACAATATTTTTCTTAAAAACCTCTATATCTTGGACACGCAAAGTTGTGTTGCATAAATCTCTAAAGTAACAGCTTAATTTTGTCAATACATCCCACAATGCTGCTGGTAATACTTCACAGAATGCAATTGGAATCAATCTCAGTATGAAAACATGACAATCGTGACTTTTTAACCCGTAAAACTTATAATCATCCAAGTTAATACACTTCGATATGTTTGAAGCATATCCATCAGGGAGTCTTAATCCTTTCACCCACTCGCAGACCTCCATTGCTTGGTCTTTGGACAACACATAGGAAGCTGGAAGCTTAACTAGCTTTTCATTAACAAATTGAATCCTCAACTTAGGACGCTTGCAATACAACTCCAAATCTTACCTTGCTTTCACATTATCTTTAGTCTTCCTTTTTACATCCATGCAAGTGTAAAATATATTGAGAAACACATTTCGGACAATATGCATAACATCTAAATGCAACTCCCAAAATATGCTCCTTTTCACCCAATTATGCTCTTTACCGAATTCAGGAATGATGTGCTTAGGAGTTTTCAAACCAAATGTTATATTAGGCAAGGCAGAGACCCTATTTTTCAACTCTTCACCAGGCAGTCGAGGAGGTGGGGGGTCTGTCTCTATTCTACCATTGAAGAAACTATCAACTTGGTATCTGTATGCATAGTCTATGGGCAAGAATTGACGGTGGCAGTCAAAAAAAGAAGTCTTCCCACCATGTTGTAGTGTAAAAGTTTTCGAGTTCTCCATACAATACAGGCATGCCAACTTCCTATGTGTACTCCATCCCATAAGCATGCCATATGCAGAAAAATCATTGATAGTCCACAATAAAGCTATCTTCATTTCAAAATTCTCTTTTCTAGAAATGTCATAAATGGTGACCCCTACTTTCCACAACATTTTAAGTTCATCAATCAAAGACCTAAGCAAAACATCGATACTTTTGCCAGGGCTTTTAAGTTCAGAAATGACTAACTTAGAAAAATGTAGGGTCGTTTCATACACATTGATGGTGGAAGATTGTAAACTGTTACGAAAACTGGCCAACAAGAAAAAGGACGAGCTGATTGGATAAAAGAGTTAAATCCATCCGTACATAACCCAAGTCTCACATTACGAGGCTCGGTAGAAAAGGATGGATGAATGCGGTCAAAGTGCTTCCAAGCCTCCCCACAAGCAGGATGTACTATCTCATTTGAATCACCTCCCTTCACATGCTATGACATATTTTCGGCCGTCTTGCTCGACATAAAAAGTCTCTGAAGTCATGGTGTTGTTGGAAGATATCGCAAGCTTCTATAGGGAACATCTTTTCTCCTACCCCCACCATCATTTCTTCTGAGTTTATATCGAGGATGACCACAAATAGTACACTCAATCAAATTCTCAGTTTTCTTATACGATAGCATACAATTATTCTCACAAACATCAATGCTTGTATACTTCAACCCCAACTTCCAAAGCATCTTCTTTGATTGATAGAAATCAGGTGGTAGCTTCTCACTTTTCGGCAACATATTCTTCATTATTTTCATGATTCGATTATAGCAAGATATACTCATATTAAATTCAGACTTGCAATTTAATAATTGACTAATAGTAGATAACTTAGAGTATTTTTTACACCTTTTCCATAAAGGTACTTCTACATCTTTCAACAAAGAATAAAAATCTGCAGCATCCTTGTTTGGATCTTCCTCATGATTAGTTTCAGGTGCACTCCCCAAATGAAGTTCCTCTTCTGAACCCATAGCTTCTATCACCATGGTTCTATATTGCTCACCATGTTCATAACCAACATCCATTGATCTGGATGCATCTACTGCACTTGTACTTACAGGAGAAACTTCACCAAGTAACTCCCCATGTGCAAACCATGTTGAATACCCCAGTGTAAACCCTTTTCTCAACTGATGAACATTGACCGTATCACGGTCAACAAATTTCTGGTTGTCACATCTTATACAAGGACATCTAATCTTATTACCACTATAATATTCTAACTAAGTAAATGCAAACTTAAGGAATCCTTTAACTCCATCACAGAACTCAGCTCTTATGTAACTATTTTCACAGAGTTGGTGGTACATCCAGTTACGATAAATTAACATAGTTCCTCTAAAAATCAAATGACAATCAAGAAGAAAGTGAAAGAGATCTTATATATAAAATAAGCTGGACAGAAATCAACGTCTGCTTTCTGTATTTGCTCCCTGTATTTTCTTTCTGGTTCTTGCTATCAACTAAAGAAAACTGCTTCAGCTAAAGAAAAGACCCTAATCAAGAGAAAGACATCCAAGGCATCAGACTCATGAGTTATGAAGGCAAGTTAAAATTACCCAAACAGTTTAAAGCTAAAGCTAGGGATAAAATCCGTAGTGAGTTTAAGCTAACCTCAAAAAGCTTAACATTAGGTTTCGTCATATGGGATCCAAAAATATACTACTCTGTAAGCAAGTAGACATAGGTCAAAATAGCCACTATTGTTTTGAGTTCAATTACCATTCTTAAAAAAAATCATTCGTCGGTCTAGAGATTCTATCTCAAGTCTCCACTTTGAATAGTGGATTCGTGAGTGCCGGAACTGCATGGCTTATGAATATCGAAACAAGTAATCTATCTATGTATCTACATCGTATCGCTCCAATCTAAGATCCAGAAATTCATGAAGTCTGCACAAAAAAAAAAAAATCAAGAACACGGATGTTTCTATCGCTAATCAACAATCTCAAACCCATCTACCAAGATCAAAAACCACCGCAGAGCAGTTCGAAACATATCACACGATCCAACCAAAGCTAATCCAATTAAAGAACATAAAAAGACAACCATATAGGAGGAAAAAGAGGAAAAATACAAACCATGGGATTACCTTGTCACCTTCTGGGATCAAAGCGTCCAAGAAAACCAGATCGAAGTAAGAAGTCACGTAAACAAGAAATACAAAAAGATTACCATATTCAATCACACTTTGCAAGCAAAATCACCAAGAGAAGGAACGAAATATTCGGTTACATGGATTCAAAAGAAAAGAACGATGCTCAGATCTAGGGCATTAAAAGAAAGGAAACTTTTTGCGTGGATCAAAACTAGACGAAGCAAAAGCAGATGAAGAAACGAAATACAAATAGATTTAAACCTCCATGGAGAGATCAAACAGACAAAAAAAGAAAACCTTACAGGGATCGAGAGACGAGAAGAGGATCGTGGGAGGAAGCGGTGATCTTTCCTTCAGACGGGAGCGGGGAATATAAGAGCACGGGCAAAAGAGGCAATGGGTTTTCTGGAGAGCGATTGGGATTTGGGCTATCGAAGGAATTTGGGCGGGGCGGCGGGCACGCTTAGTTTTATTTTAGATTTTCCTCTTTTTACTTTTTTTTTGAAATTTATAATCACTCAAAAATAATATTTTTAATATTTTTGGAATTAAAAATTAAATTTGGTGACAGAAAGTTCTGTCAATAACCTATCACTGTCAAAAATAATTTTTTAAAAATTTATAAATATTTGGGTAACGATTTTTGTGACGGCTGAATTTGTCTCTGTCTGATTGCAATTTCGGTTATCAGTTTTCTAACAAATACCCTGTCACTATGGTAGTCACTAAGTTTTGGCGCCCATCCTACTCGTATATTCTGTGACCGATCTGTCACAAGTTCATACCACGGTGACCAAATTTTTGTCTGTCACTAATCCGTGACAAATAGTGACTGATAACGGGCCATCACTAGTTTTCTGTCACTATACGCTTATTTTCTGGTAGTGTATGTTATTATTTTCTATTTTCAATTTTACTTAAGGCTCTTTTAGGCTCTTTCCACGAAGTCTGAAGATGGGTCTGGCTCCATTGATGCCAATGGCAAAGAGGGTAGTCATCATCGGCAGGCTGAGAACTGCTGATAGTCAATCTACTACCATGGATGCCTTGGCGTTGGAGAAGAGGCAGTGAGAAAGAGGGGAAATAATTATTCAAATAAAGAAAAGAGGCATAAAATAAAATTTAAGGCTACGATTTCCCTCCCTAAAAGCCTTGATAGTTCTTGTTGCTATCGAAACTGGGCTGAGGTCAGAGCACAACTGATCAGATGGCTTGAGGGTCGACTGGAGACGAGTTGAACAGGATGAACAAGGTGCGGGGGGTGGATCTTCTCCGTAAGTGGTCTGCAAAAAATCCGCTTGCCGGAGAGTTTTTGATGGGGACCCATTGATGCCTAAGTCAGAATCAAGAGGCAACAATATGGAAGGAAGAAAATTTCAGCAGAGTGAGGGCTATGTAAGAAATGTTGTGTACATACTACGTACCTTAGGTCTCGGAGTTGTTCTTCTTATATAAGGGAGCTAGCTTTGTCGTTACTTGGGCCGACGTAGCATGCAATGATTGGCCAGACAACGGTCGTTCGCACAACCGAAGCGTGGGCGCTAGGCTGCGTAGGCAGCACGCGATAGGTGTGGTGTCGCCGCGACTGCGGGTTGCCAAGTCTGTCAGTTGTTAGGGCTGTTAATCAATGTCGACTCGTGCTGATTAACTCCTCAGCCGGGGCCGAGGTAGCTTACTTCAGTTGGTCTGCTACTCGGCCAGGCCCGAGGTTGTTCTTTTTAGCCTACATCCGAGATTAAAGGAAAGATCTGGTCCGAGGTCGAAGCATCCAATATTTTTTTCCATCACTTACCTCTATTTTCGAGGCCGAATGCATTCCGGTTTGGGTGATGGAAGTCGAGCAGTCGTCTCGATTGAGGATGAGACCTTTGTCAGGGACATTAAATGCGTTGGATGGTCTTCCCAAAGCATCGCTGGATGGTCTCCCAAAGTATCGCCTGATGGTCTTCCCATTTAATAAACAGGTCTAGACGAGTTGACCCATTCATGATCCAAACATATTTATATCATACCCAAACCTACTTAAAACGGATTGTTCGCGGGTTAGGTTGATTTATCGGATTATAATTTGTCATCCCTACCTCGAAGTCACCAAGACATTGATCTTAATTTCCTTTAGTGGAACCCCATGACCTCCATGATTTCAAGCCTAATTAACCAACACCTCTTGTCACTCTGATGAACATTCCTACCCTATTAGACCGCCTTAGCACTTTGCCTTACAATGACCCCTCCCCTTGTACCAATAACACACCAATGGGGGAGGCCGCCACTACCTTCTCACTTCAATCTAGCCATCCTCAACCTCCATGAAGGGCCTTTGTAGAATATGTCCGATGTCAGCAGATCTATCACAGAGAGATTGGGGAGCTGTGGAGGCCTTCCTGGAGTATGGGAACTTCCCTCTTCTTTTTTGTCCCTTTATAACTAATGGTCATGTATAAAGTTTATGGACAATATTCTTTGTAAAATTTTTGTATCTTGGAAATTTTAAGGACTTCATTGAGATATTTGGTTGTCAAAGGAGAAATGTTAAAAAACAAAATTGGCGGTCATTTATTAAAAATTTTCCATGTTTGCATAAAAATCTCATTTAAAGAAAATCATGTAAATAAACCAGAGTGGCCCCTATGAATCAACAACTATAAACGCCGCCAAATAATTGATCTTCTTTTAGTGAAATTTTTGGGTAACATTTGTTCATAATTATCCACTAACTTCAACATTTAATGTATCATTATCAACTACCAGAGATAAGATGGGCATTCTTATTTGTTTTAAATAGGAAAAATCAAGAATCATGTTCCATATGAGCTAACTTTTTTTTGTAACTTTTATTAATATAATGTCCAACAAAATTTAGCATAATGTGATAAGTAGGGTTAATTCAAATTTGGAATACTCTGCGGTTTTTGTTTTGAATTATAGAGGCCGTAGTGCTTGAATAGCTACCATATCACCCATCTCAGTGCCACATATTTTTAGCACCTCAATGCGATGGTGTCTAATCTCTAGTTAAGCGTAGCTGTTCGTTTTTTTTGAGATGACTGATATGGAGACTATCGAGGCACATAAGCCCTTTGTACTGCAAATCAGGACCATAAAGGGATTTAAACTCATTAATCCAACCCCCTAACGCATAACAATAAATTATCAATGACTTTAATGTTGACCAACAATTTATTAAACAAAGATGATTGATACCACTCTCAATGCCACCACCCGACAATTATTGTTGACTCTAGATTAAAAACTAAAGAAAACACTCCTCAAACAAATCTAATCATCATGCTCCAACTATGTGAACTATGTTTAGATACACCATTAGTTTCAGGCCACCTAGTTGTGCTTGATCGTTAAGCTTAAGGCCGAACTTTAGAGTGCCCAATACTAATCTCCATTAGTGGAGTACAGTCATCGCCCAATGGCAATCGACAGTCACCCTGAAATGCCATCTTGATAAGGCTGTCCTTTGGCTCCATATTCATTATTATAACTCCTCAAAACATAATCTACTGTTCACTGACATAATCTAACTTAGTGCTGCGTAATCATGAATTATTATACACATTTTCAACTCTTCCTCGACAAGGGGAGGAGAGAGAGAGAGAGAGAGAGAGAGAGAGAGAGAGGGTGGTCAATGCATGCTTCGATGGTTGGTTTGTCCTAATCGAAATGGTCCTCCACCATTACGTGCATGTGTATTCAGTGGATAAATATCGGGACGTCCAGCAACGAGAGGGTGACAAGTGTTGTCGGGCAAGCTCTGCAAGGGAATAGGAGACCGCCACGTGTCCGGCAGCATCTAGTGTGAGGCTGATATTTTCCCAGTACTTTAATGTTGGAAGTCCGATGATGATAACTATGATGAGCTGAGAGGGAGGCGCCCAGTGGCCCGCCGACACGTAGCCCTCCCCCACCGACTCCCTCTCCACCGGTTTGCGCTTGACCTTTTCCTGGCCCCGGTTCCGTTCGGGGGCCGCCGAAAGCGAGGGAAGAGGAGGAGGGCCGGCGCGCTGATGTTAGAACACTGAGAGGTATTTCAAACTTGCCGCGGAGAGATGGAGACTATTAGCTATATTTTTACTTGTGTACCTATCACTGAAGTGGACAAGGGAGGAAAAAAATAAAAAAGAAGTCAGAGAGAAACGAGAGGAAAGGAATGGAGAAGATGATGAGGCATGACATGCGTGGACAACAAATCAACAAATGATGTGGCGTCATGAGGACTTTACCACTTGATGATGGCTGGTGACAATTCTATCCATTTCTTGTGATGTATTGTGGCTCTGGTTTTAAGCTTTTGAGCTGTTTTTTTCTTTTAAGATGTACGGTTCTGCTGTTGCTCTAGTGCTAATCTGTAGCCCGTGAGTCTTACTTTCCTTCCAAGTGAAAGGTTAGTTTAGCTACATTTGCTTTAGCAAATCAGTAGGTACCATGTGTCCATATGAACTTGAAAGCTTAGCAAATTGTTGCAAGTGGTTCTTTTTTTTTTTTTTAACATCATTATCTTGCCTCGATTATTTGTGGGGAGACGGAGGTTCCATGAATAGTCTTGAAGAGCAAACTCCAAATAGGGTAGGATGAAGTTAGGAAATGGATGTCGTGAGAGGCCCTACCGACTACCTTTTCTTGGGGATAAACCAAAGGAGAGGTTTGCTGGAAAAAATTATCTATTAAAATGTTATAAATCTCTTTTATACGACTTTATTGTTTTATATTTAATATTTAATTAATTGCTTTCTACACACTAAATAAATAAATTAAGTTTTGATGTTATCTAGTTCGACTGACGCTATGAAAAACACTTTTTTTTTAGAGTAGAATTCATCTTACCTAGGTGCAAACAAGTGATGATAGTCTACTCCTAAGATACAACAAACTGCTTCATGCTCTTTTTGAAGTGTAGTCTAACGAAGGAGAATCAAGTTCAAACCTGAACTAGCCAGATCCAGATGCATTAAAAATTAACAAATTTGATTGAAGCAATCTTTCTCAATCCTCTTATATGTGGACACAATTCTCTTCTCAAATGCTTAATGGGTGTACTTGAGTTCATTCACTTAGTACTCTCAATTCTCTTCTCTAATTTCGGTGTTATTCAGATAGAAGGGAATTTTTTGTTCTAATAGATGGAAAGTCTGATTCTTTTTCTATTTATAGATGTGAAAGGATGAATATGATTAGATGCTTAAGCATCCATTCGTTGAATGCATCCCTTCACATAATTCATCATTCATTCAGTGTTGTGTCCTTTTGGATTACCATCATATCATATGCATCTTTTCATAAAAATGCATCTCTTCATCTACAAAAGTCTTTTGAATGGTCTATTTACGAAGTATCTCTTTGGAATATCTTGTGAGAAGAGAAAGTGTTTCTATGTTTTTTTTTTAAAATACCATATGAGAAACAATTAGAGAAATGTCCATATAATTTTTATAGAATTTTAAGAGAGAAAAGAAAAATAAAGATAAACAACTAAATCTTATCTATTTAGAAAACTGAGTTATTTGGAAATCTAAAATAAGTTTTTATATTTAACTAGGTTTATGTTTAGATAGATATTCAATATGGAATTCTAAAATTCTCAATATTTTGAATTAAATATTTTATTCATAAACCAACAAGGTTCTATCACTGCCCTAGTCATGCATTTGTCACTTTTGCAATAGAGTCAGATTTTAATATATGTGAAGTTAGATAGCCCGTGCTTACATTGGTAAAGCAGTATTTTGTTTCACTTGGAATATTTCAAAGGATCTAATGATGGTCTATCTCTAATTTTAATATACACTACCATAATGCAAACTACTCAAACTTCATTCATGGTACTGAACATTGGTTCAAAATGAGAACTACCTTGTCAATGAACGAGACATTCTAAATATGCCTTTTGTTTAAAAGATACTAGCTTTTGCCATGTGCAACATACATGATATGTACAAAATTTGTGGAGACTTTAAACTAATCCTCTCTCTCTCTCTCTCTCTCTCTCTATCTCTCTCTCTATATATATATATATATATATATATAAAATTAGCTTTTTTATTATTAAAACTCTTGCCACATTGGGAAATATATAAAGCGCCATTATTGTGCAATGACTTGAGCGATACCAAGTCTAGTCCTTCACGGTCCAAAATTTATGTAGATTGGTAGATAAATAGATATATATATAAAGATACAATTTCGATTCATCTGGCGCTCAAAAAGAAAAATAAAATACTACATTATATTAATCGACGATGACAATATTAATATCTCCTCCCATATAATACCAACTATGAGCAATTGTATTAAATATAATTTAGAACAATTGTGCACAAAGCTGACCGCATCCTACTATGTGTCATGTGCATGGCATGTGCTGGCACTAGCCAATATAATTAATGTTAGCGTGTTGTATATAATAATTGTCGCCCATTTGATTAGGTCGGAAGAGATTGGAGTGCAAGCCAAGGAACACTACTCCAAGAAAATAACTAGGGCGGGAGAGAAATCAAGTCCGTGAGGAGGGGATAGCGACCAGGTGGACCAAACGTGATGGGTCCATGGATCAAACGCTGACTAAGATAAGAGGCACCATGCTTATTATTAATCTCGAGGTCCACGTGTAGGGAGGTAGAAGGAAGAAGGAGGAACATGGGATAAATGCGCGTGGGACCCGTATATTCCCACCCGCACCGACCAATCTCGGAGGCCGCAATATTTTTCCGCTCTCAGGACGCTCCACGCCGTGCCTTCCAGTATCTGCAACCCCTCCCCACCTCCCACTTTATAAACCATTTCGATCGGCTCTGAAATCAGATCCCAAGACCTCGGTGGCTGGCTCTCGCGCTCGGTAAGAGAAGCTCTCTTCCCTCGCCAAACGTTGGCTCCCCCAACCCCCCTTCTCCTCTACTCTCCCCGCCGGCCGCCCGCCGGACCGCCCGCCCGCCCGCTCCTTTTCTTTTTTCTCTCTTCTCATGCTTGTTCTGTTTTTCTTATGGGTTCTGTTGTTATGATGGATGGCTTTGAGTGAGCTAGTTTTCGTGGTTCTTTTCTTGTGATTTTAATGTTTTTTTTTTTTTTGATTAGTAGTAAGAGTGTTGGGGGCTTCATTTGAAAACCAGAATTCGGCTCTTTTTGCGTCCGATTTTGATCTGGTTTTTTTAGATTCTTCAGTTAACCTATTAGATATCGGTTTTAGAGCGGGCGGGCAGGCGGGCGGGGGGGGTGCCTTTTTATTGGTATTGGGGGAAGCCATGGAAGGGTCGGGAAAGAGCGGCGGGAGGTCGGAAAAAGGGGTCGGCGGCAGTGGTGGGAGGAGACAGAAAGGGAAGGGTGCGAGGGGCCTGAAGTCACTGATGATGCCGGAGGGAGAAGCGCAGCAGTGGACGCCGGTTTTTGAGGAGGCGTCGGCTGTACCCCTCCGGCCTCTCAAGAAGATCAGGAGCCCGGATCGACTCCAATACTCTCCTTCCTCCAGTAATTCCAATCCCTCCATTTCCTCTTCCTCGAGCTCCAGTCTCCCTCTCCCCACTCCTACCGGCGCGACAACCCCGGCATCTCTTCCTCCTCTCTCTTCCCGGCATGTATTTCCCTTCGCCTGCGACAATTCGCAGCCAATATTGGACACAACTCTTCTTCCTCTTTTCGTTTCCCATCAGTACCAGCAGCCACAGCAGCAGATGCTTTCGTTTGCTCACAACAATCCCTGCCAGATGGGAGCTTATCCTCCTCCTTCATTCTTCGCCGGCGCCGGGGCCGGGGCCGGGGCCGGGGCCCAGCAGCTCCTCCAGTACATGAGCGACGCCCTGAACCTGAGCCCCCGCGGCCGCACCATGATGATGAACCGTCTGGCGGGACAGCCCGGGAGGGGCTCGCCTCCGTATTCCGCCCTTTTCCGGAATCAGATGCTGCCGGCCACCTCCAGCCCCACCAAGCTGTACCGCGGGGTCAGGCAGCGCCACTGGGGGAAGTGGGTGGCGGAGATTCGCCTCCCCCGCAACCGCACCCGCCTTTGGCTCGGTACCTTCGACACCGCTGAGGACGCCGCCCTCGCCTACGACCGCGAGGCCTTCAGGCTCCGGGGTGAGAATGCCAGGCTCAATTTCCCCAACCTCTTTCTCGGTCACGGGCGCGCCGGCGGCAGTAGTAGCAGGGATGGGGCTTCTTGCTCTTCCTCCTCATCCTCTGCTCCTGCCACCCCCGACCAAGTTCAAGCACAAACCCAGCACCACCAGCAACAGCCTGACAGCAATCGCAGCGACACCCACCTGCAATCCCCTTCCATGCCTGTCGTTTCTGCTGAGGCAGCTCCGGTGAGCGCGGAGGTCAGCTGGAGCATGCCCGACGATTGCCCATCGGGTTCATGCGACCCTCCGCCGCCGCCGCCGCCGCCGCTCGGATCGATGGCAGCCATGCCACAGTGCTCGGCGCCTGAATTGGTGTGGGGGGAGGCTGAGGAGGCCTGGTTCAGCACCTGGGGTCCAGGGAGCTCCGTGTGGGACGACGTCGACGGGGCGAACAGACTTCTCCTCCAATCCCGCCTCACCACCATCGCCGAGTCGGAGATGGATACCTCCAATGCCTCAGAATCAGCGCAACCACCAGCAGCAACAATGGCATGCCAGGATTTCACCACCACATCTCTTCCTGATCCTTCTCACCCTCCTCCCATGTTCATGTGGAAGGACTCCTAACTGGCCCTCCCTCTGTTTCCATTCCTCCCTGCATCTTCCTGCACAGCATTTTTAGAGGAACTTAGAGCATGCTTCCATACTCATCATCCCATTTAGCTAGGCTAGTTCACTGGTTGCAGATTTTTATAAGGCAGCCCGTGAAATTAGGAATCCTCTTATCTGCATGTTTCTAGCTACACTTTTGTCCATGAACCCTGTTTTGGCTGCATATTTTTTCAGGCCATACCCTTGCAGGGTTACAAGTTCTCTCGCTGTCCCAAGGTCTCTCATTCTGTTCCCCTTTTTTTGGGCTTGAGAAACCTAAAGCCTTTTATACATCATGTTCTAGCCTTCCTTGATCCTTTATGAATCTTCTATCTTGATTCATCTCCTTTACTTTTCCCGGTTCATGGCATTTGGTACCTAGAGCTAGAGATGGTAGTTTTATGTATGTAAGAGAAGGAGTTCTAATGGTTAGATAGGAATGACAAGGAGACAGTTTTGTGATCTCCTTCTCCTCCTATCTGTATAGGGTTTGATGATGTTGCTGCTTATGTTTGCACATTTGTGAATTGAATAATGACGCAATAAAGTTCGCATTTTCTTTTTATGAATTCTGGTTTTCCAAAATGATCATCATTTGTTTGCCTGGAAACTGGAAGATAAGTATGCTTGGATCAAAAAGGCATCTTTGGCCTTTACTAATTAAATTGAGGTGGTCTCAATCAATCATCATGCCCTCTGTGGTGTTCTCAAGCCTTTATTTTTAGGTGGATGGAAGGCAGCTCAACTGTTCAACTTTCAACCGAGAAAATTCAAGGCATTAATTTGGAAGACTAGGTGGATGCTGGCCACTGCCGGCCTTCAGAGGTCATTGCAGCTTCTGGTGGATACTTGCATAAATCAAGACTGAAATTAGAAGTCAAATGACTTTAGAAGAGGAAGGTCAGATGACTGCCTCAAGTTTCACACTGAGGGAGGTCTCTTTCTAATTCAAATTACTCATGAATGGACATAAAAATTTATAAAATCAATTTGTTGATTTATTTGGTTGGCATCTCTTTTTCTAAAGCGTGTTCTTTTAGAGGCCGGTCCCCATAAAACTTTGACTCTTGAAAGCTTTTTGCGTAGCAGCAAGGCAATTCCAAGAGATTATGTCTTTTCCTCTCAGTCTTTTGGGAATATGGAATAGTTTCAAGGCGCAAGATTTGAGAGTTACGGATTCTACGGGCTCAAATCCGTCCAACGATGCTGTACACAAATTTTGTTTGGGGCCTGCAAGTATAAACTTCGATTTGGACAGGATGTGAAATAATGGGGTAGCCCAAAAATTTCTTTTTTTTTTTTTTTTTTTTTTGGTACAACAGCACCTCACCCTACTCTAGTGTAGGACCTGCCAATAGGATCAGAGACTAGAACCTGGCTCAGAAGCGAGGGAGGAGCCTTCTGGTGCGGCCAAAGTATCTCTCCAGAGTACTTTGCAGCGTAAGATACAACCTAATCCGCCGTCCTGTTTGCTTTCCGGTACATATGCACTATCTGAAATATGCTGCAATCTCTCAGTATCAACCTGATGTCGCACAGTAGGGGACTGCCATTTCCCCTCCATCTCTCCTCCTGTATCAAATCAATCACTGTGGTTGAGTCACCCTCCAAGATAATGTGCTCGGCCCCTAACCTTCGTCTCGCATAGGAGACCCTCTTCCATGCTGCCCTAAGCTCCATCCCTGTAGCTGAGAGACCATCAATCCGTTGCCTACCAGCAGCAATCAGCTGTGAGTCATGGACTCTGATAACAAAACCTACACCGCCCCCACCACCAACTTCTGGGCTGCTACCATCGAAATTCACCTTTAGATAGCCGGAGGGTGGGGACTCCCAGGAGATAAGGAGAAACCTGGATGCTGAAGCTAACGTTAAAGCTGCCGAGCAGGGGTCCCAGATGTTCCTTGCCATCCTAAATGAACTCGGTGGGGTAGCTCTGATGATCTCAGCCTTCTGGATGCGGGCCCTCTCAATAATATGCCACGAGGGTTCCCGTCTATCATTGAAATTCCTAGCATTTCTTTCCAACTATATATGATATACCACATAGGCCAGTCGAATCCTCCACTCCAACGTCCGCAGTCGCCGCAGCGCTCCCCTCAACCGAAGTATAAAGTCATCTACATATTGGCTAACTTGCCCCTGAAACAATACCACACAACTCCAAATCTATACTGCCCGATCACAACCAAGCAGCACATGAGTGATGGATTCCTCCCCTTCCAAGCACCCGACGCAGCTCAGATTAATCCCCATGCCCCTCCCGGCCAACACGCCCCTCGTGGGTAAGCAGCCCCAAGCCACTTTTCAAAAAAACATGGCCACCCGGGGGTGAATGTGCAGTCTCTAGATCCACCTCCCATCCACCTGCCTCACTGCCTCTCCTCCCATAGCTTTCCGAATGTCCGTGATACGTACTCTGGAATTGCCTGTAGCTGCCCATACCAATCTGTCTGCCCAAAAATTTCTTAATACTCATGAAAAATCAGCTTTAACAATACTTACAGGTACATATTATTGTGTGAAGACGGATGAGATATTGCTCCAACACCAAGATTTTTATGCTAAAAACCCTAACAAAACTAGACGAACAATGCTGAAAATTTAATAGGAAAAAAAAAGATGTGATGTCATTAGCCATCCAATTTATTTCTTCAAATACCCAGCAATTTTTTAATTAATTATCGCTTTTGACAATCCTTTATTTTATATTTTAGTTCCTCACCGCTTTCTTAGTAAATTTGTTGCGCTTCTCTTGGTTAGATTGTGGGTTAATGGATTCCTACCCCTTACTACTGTCAAAGTATATTCATCTTAGATTTTAATTCAGTAAGCGATGGTTTAATTAGTAAAAATAGCCATGCTCCTCAGATTTTGCCCGTTGTCTTTGAAATTAGCCCAAACTGGGGCTCGTAGACATGTCAACGAATCATTCGAGAGGTTCCACCACATTGCATGACATTTGACTTTGCCAAAGATTTACATGTTTGGCTGGCAGAATCTCATTGGCGGAGTATTCATCATCCAACCAAAATTGTCGACCACTTCAATGTTGACCATGGCCTTTCCTTACGCGTGTTTGCTCGTGCATCCTTCCAAGATTTCGGCCTGCATGGTGCAGGAGGGTTGTGCGGCTTAAACGCTGGGTTTTGTCGCTTTCAGACCGGCGTTGTGTGGACTAAAAGCATGCATCAACCCCTCACACGATTGATTGGTGGCTTTTCCTGGTAAATGGGACCATTTCCAAGAGCATGCTACATGACTTTATATGAGTATCGCTGCCAATCACCCGTAATCCTGTACGGTACACTTTTTATACGGTAGAGTGCTGTACCATCTTGAATGGTCGCTATATCATTCATCTCGGAGATGGACATGTCTTCCTCATCTGAGACACATTCTGTGTATGCATGGAGTGTGATGCTCGGATCCATGCAATGAGTGGCAGATGGATGATATGGGGGCTATTCAGGATGGTATAGCTCTTTGTAGTGCAAAAGCTGCATCGTAGAGAATTTGAATTACTGATCTTTTATGAGAGGCTATTTAGTACCTCCAAAGGCCAAGGTTTTATACGATTGGGAGGGCTTTTGTCAAACTCCAATTACTTTGTGAGGGCCTTCATAGGATCTTTGAGGATCAGTTGGAGAACCTCCAATTACTTAATTGAGGTTTTGGAGTTGCCAATGGAGAGGGTGGCGGCTTCAAGGTAGGCCTGGGAGTCCACGATGTTGATTGCTTGGAGTTTCGGTCGGAGGGTGTCGGCCGATTGGGCTACTCGTGATTTCAAGGTAAGAGGGAAGCTCGACTATGATGCGGAGTTCTATGCCATGGCAAAGGAGCTCAGTATGTTCTGCTTCAAGACGAAAGTGGGCTGGGACACTGCTCTAGCCAGCGGCCCATGGCTGGTGGTAGGCTAATTATTGGCCATGGATCCCTGGGTGCCCGATTTTGTCTCGAGTAAGGATGCTGTCAAGACAATCATTGTGTGGATGTGATTGCCATGCTTGCCCTTGGAGTATTGGGGGAAGGAGACAATCTGGGACATCTCAATGGCGGCCGGCTGCCCGCTTGATGGGGACATCAGAGCTGACCACCCTGCCGTTTAGTCCCTATTTTATTTGCATTTTATTTTCTTTTATTTCTGGGTTTGCTTGCAATTTTATTATTGTTGGACTTTATTTGTGTAGTTTGGGCTTATTGGGAATTATTTTGTGTAAAGGGGTTTTATTTTAATTGTTCTTATTGGGCCCTATTTATAGAAAACTTTTATGTTGATTAGAGTTAATGAAAGTGAATTAAGAATTTCTTTTCCTACGTCTCTTCTCCTCTCTCTTTTCCCTCTTCTTCTCTTCCTTCTTTCCTTCTCCTTCTTTCCCCCTTCCTTTCTTTTTTCCCCTCCTTTCTTCCTTCCCCTTTCTCTTGTTTTCACTGATTTGTTGCCACAGCAGCCCTTTTCCATCTCGGTTCTGCTCCAACTTGGTATCAGAGCATTAGCGGGCTTTGCCTCTATTGCCAAAGTCTCAATCTGGTTTATGCTGGGTTTGTCCCTGTCTTCCACGCCGGAGCCTCTAAACAGAGCCCTTCCGAGTGCTCCGTTTCCTCTTCCTCCCCCCCCCCAAAAAAAGAACAGCCCCTTCGTGGTTGGCCCTTCCCTGTCTCTGTGCCCACACCCACCGCCGTCTCCCTTCACGACGCCGCCGTGCCGCTGGTTCACCGCCGGAGGTCTCGCGCCCCACGGACACCCACCGTGCCACGAGTTCCATGGTTCTGCCACTGTCAGTCCCGTGATCGATCGTCGGAAGAAGTCGCCGCCTGCCGGAAACCCATGGTCGACTACCCCGGTGCCACCGCCCACGGAACCGCAACCGGGCCTCTGCCTCCGTCCCGCAACCACCGCCATGAAGACCGCGGCATTACACTGAGTCCATTGGCGGTTGAAGACGGACTTCATTAACGGGTAAGAACCAAACCCGTTAACCCGCTAGCCCGGCTCCACTTCAAAAAAAAAAGAAGAGAAGAGAGAGAGAGAGAGCCGCACGTGATCTGTGCGTGCTTCCCTTGCACGTGAGCCTCACGTGCTTGCCACAAAAAAAAAACCCTACCTATGTTCATCTTCTTCCGCAGCCGTTTCGCTGCATTACTGCCTCCGCCGTTGCTTCCCCGACGTCGTCTACGCCGAGCCGCCGTTCGTCCATGGTGTTTCCCCGCCGCCTGCGCCTCCCCGCTGACGAACACCGCCGCCGAGCATCCCACTCGACCGCCTCCGCCCGTGCCGCTCCGCCTTCGCCGCCTCCGCCCGTGCCACCTCCTGCCGCCACCGAGATCCGCCATCTCCCGAGCCCGTCTTCTCCCTCCCCACCGAGCCGCGCCGCCTCGCTGTCGCCGTCCTCGCCACTCCCGCGACAGCCCGATTGCCACCACCGCTGCCTCCTTCCCCACGCCCGCGTGCTCCACCACTGCCGCCGTGCATCGTGGCCGCTGCCTACTCCGGCCGGACCGCCTGCAGCGCCCGTCGCCGAGCCTTCGTCCGAGCCACTCCCATCCAGCTCTCATCCGCGATCAGGGACACCCCTGTGTGCCAGGCTGCCAGCCGAGAGGTGGCATCAGGCCACATCCAAGCCCGACCGGCCTGGCCCAGTTCTCCTCAGCAGGCCGCCAGCCCAGCCCGTGCGCCGTACTGTAGCGCGGTCCAAGCCCAATCGGCCGCAGACCTTGTTTCAGGCCCGATCAAGCACCTTTTTTCAGCCCATTTCAGAAGTCCAGGAGCCCTTGTGCTGCAGATCCAAACCCATCGCTCCGGCTAGCTCCACCCGGCGCCAATGTCGTGTTCGAGACTCTACAACAGACGCTTCCGGTTGACTGTGTCCGCCACAGGTAACAGACTCTTCTTTCTTTTGGGCTTGTTTATCTAGTTATGTTCTAGTTCTCTTGCATGACATTCCTATTTTGCCAAAACTTATTTTCCTGTCAAACTGCAAAACCTAAAATATTTACTATCACACCCATCCTACCCACCATTTAAATCTAAATATTAAATTAGCACACCTTAGCGACAGGATAATTCTCAACATCCATCGATCAAATTACTTTAGGATTAGAACGACTGTAATACGTGTTTGCAACCTAACTTCTTATAGTGACAAATTTTCTACTTTAATTCTAAAATAACCAAAATATAAATTAGTAATATTTAATTTTAAGTTATTTTTGTGAAAATTTGCTGATTTTCGAATTCATAGTAGATCGCATTAGTAGATTGTCCTGCATGCATTTGGTAAGTTAGGATTCATTAGTAGCATTGCATATCATATCACCAACTAGAGTAGTCCCTGCATGCCAACCCGTAGTGGTAAAGAGTACCTCCTCACTGACTCTCAGACCCCTTTACCCACCATGGACCCCAGAGTTCTACAAAATATTTTGGAACAATTAGCTGCATTACGAGCTGATCAAGACGAATTCAAACGAGAGATCCGAGCTCTAGTACAACATCCTAGGACTCCTGAACCGTCAACCCCAATCGCAGCTTATCCCGAGCTTGGTTTGGCCACACCACCTGTAGGTCTTCCCCATCCCCCTAGGAACCAACATCCTCCTGATCACCAGCGCGATCTTGACGAACGACTACTTCGTACCGTAAGAGTAGATGCCCCCACATTTGCTGGTCAACTAGAGCCAAGCATGTATCTTGATTGGAGAGCAGCCATGGATAATTATTTTGAGTGGTATCAAAAGACTGACGATAGAAAAGTACGATTCGCTAAAATGAAGCTTATTGGACAAGCTCACTGGTACTGGCATAATGTTGAACATATGCGTGAGACCCAAAGGCTTCCTCGTATTACCACCTGGGCGGATATGAAGGAAAAGCTGAATGAGAAGTATTTGCCATTCTCGTACCGACAACGCCTTATGGATAGATGGCAGAAACTAACTCAAGGGACATCAACCGTTGCTGATTACATTGCACGATTTGAGGAGTTTCATATGAGGTGCGGTGTAATCGAAGAGGAGACTGTTACTTTCTCTAGATTTCGGGCAGGACTCCGCGAGGAGATCTAGAAAGAACTAATCCTCCGAGAGATTATTACTCTTGGCCAAGCATACCAGTTGGCTCAAGATGTAGATAGTTTCTTACAAGCTCCTATAGTGAGGCGTACCGACCCTCGACCCATGGCCCCAGGAGCCCGACCTAATCAAAACTACCTCCCACAACCTAGGCAGCTTCCCAATCCTTCTAACCAGCCCGGCCCTAGCCAAGCACCGATTCAGACATCCCCGATACCTGTCCAGAACCCTTCAAATGATTAAAAAAAGGGTATACTAGGTCCCAATCATCGTTCTAGAAGCCAAACCCAATATTTCAGGTGCCAAAAATTTGGCCATATAGCGTCCCAATGTAATGCCAAGACCTATCTCATGACTGAACTAGAAGTTGGGACTCAAGCGAATGAATGTGTCGAAGAAGTCTATGAGCCAAATATTGAGAATTTTGTAGAAGACTTTGGAGACGACAAGACCGGGTTAGAGTTTCTCCAGGCTGAACCCCAAAAGGAGCCCACTGATCCAAATAACCAAAACCCTAGGCTTCATGTGGTTAGGTGCACTCTAACTCAGACTAAGACCGTACAAGATTGGCGTAGGACTTCCCTATTTTACATGCTCATTAAGATCAATGGTAAAACATGCAAAATCCTATTTGATAGCGGAAGTTGTATTAATGCCATTGCTTCCGGAGTTGTCTCCCGCCTCGGCCTGAAATCTACCCCTCATCCCAATCCATATAAAGTAGCTTGGGTAGATAAGACATCTCTTTCGGTGTCGGAAAGATGCCTCGTCCCGATTCAATTCCTATCCTATAAAGACGAAATCTGGTGCGACTGCATTCCGATGGACGTAGGTCAAGTCATCCTAGGAAGGCCTTGGCTATACGATATGGACATCACACTTCATGGGCGTCCGAATTCGTGTAGCTTTATGTTCCAGGATCGGAAAATTATACTGAACTCATTGCCTCCTAGAGAGTCCGCCCCTGAAAAGAAGAGTGTCACTCTACGAAAAGATAAATCACTTCACATCATTACTTCGAAAGAGGTAATGAAAGATATCGAAAGCCAATCACCTGTGTTTGCCTCGTGGCTAGGGTTATCAATGTGGAGTCGAGCCCTGAGCAACCACCGACAGTAGTTCCCCTGCTGGAGGAGTTTCACTCTGTTTTTTCTAAGAATCTTCCAGATACACTTTCTCCGATGCGTGATATCCAGCACGCAGTTGATCTCGTTCCCGGAGCATCCTTACCAAATCTTCCTCATCGTAGGCTCAACCCAAACAAGCACACTGAACTGAAATGTCAAGTTGACGAACTTCTCACCCAAGGGTATGTTCGTGAGAGTCTGAGCTCCTGTGCTGTACCCACACTCCTCACCCCTAATAAAATTACGGTTAAGTATCATTTTCCCATCCCTAGGCTGAACGACCTCTTAGATTTATGTCTAGTGCCACGATCCCATGGCAAGATGTCAGTATGACTAGAGTTGCCAAACTTTATTTCAATGAAGTCGTTAGATCTTCTGACCTTCCAAAATCTATTATATCTGATAGAGATGTTAGATTCATGAGCTCCTTTAGAAAAATTCTTAGGCACATGATTAGCACTAAATTAAAATTTTCGTCGGCCTATGCTAGGACTTGGGATTTAGTGTTACCAACCGCCGAGTTTGTATATAATAGTTCGGTCAATAGGTCCTTAGGCATGAGTCCCTTTGAAGTGGTGAATAGATATAAACCTAGGCAGCCCATAGACTTGATTTCCATGTCTCATCAACATAGAGTCTCTGAGTCTGCACAATCATTTGCATCACACCTGCATTCATTGCATCAGAAAATCAGCAAACGTATTCACTCTAATAATTTAAAATATAAATTTCTTGCTGATTTGCACAGATGTTATAAAGAGTTGAATATAGGAGATTCTGTCATGGTGAGAATTAGACCTGAACGACTTTCTTCGGAAACATTCAAAAAATTGTAATCCCGTAGTGCGGAACCGTTCAAAGTTCTAAAGAAAATCAGTTCGAATGCTTATGTTGTAGATCTTCCTGAAGCCTATAGGATTAGTACGACATTTAATATTGAAGATTTAGTTCCATTCAAAAGATCTACATTCATTCCTTCTGATCCTTTTGTTGATACACCTGTCTCTGTTGATCACCTTGCCCCATCACCGGCTATTGAGCCTCCACCTCCAAAGTTTCATGCACGTTGAGAACACATAGAACATATATTAGATGAGCAGATTATATCTACCAGGAGAGAAAGCTACCAACGTTACATTGTTCGGTGGAAAGGTCGACCCGAATTGAATGTGACATGGATTTCGCGAGCCGAGTTGCAGCGCCTTGACCCTGACCTTCCGGAGCAATACGACAGCCGGCCAGACCTGCACTCGACAGGGTCGAGCTTCTCCCACCCGGAAGAAGTTGATGGGGACATTAGAGCTGACCACCCTACCGTTTAGTCCCCAATTTTATTTGCATTTTATTTTCTTTTATTTCTGGGTTTGCTTGCAATTTTATTATTGTTGGACTTTATTTGTGTAGTTTGGGCTTATTGGAAATTATTTTGTGTAAGGGGGTTTTATTTTAATTGTTCTTATTGGGCCCTATTTATAGGAGACTTTTATGTTGATTAGGGTTAATGAAAGTGAATTAAGAATTTCTTTCCCCACGTCTCTTCTCCTCTCTCTCTTTTCCCTCTCCTTCTCTTCCTTCTTTCCTTCTCCTTCTTTCCCCCTTTCTTTCTTTTTTCCCCTCCTTTCTTCCTCCTCCTCTTCCCCCTCTTCTCTTCCTCTTCCTCCTTCTCTTCTCCCTCTTCTTCTGTTTCCATCTTACAGCTACAACGTGCAACAGTAATCCCAAGAGTACATTGTCACCACCGCAGTCATCCTTTCCGAAACCGGTTCTACATCACCGCTGGTGCTTGATAGCTTCACCAACTAGTTGAAGAAGTTGGGTATGCTTGGATAAGATCGAGATCGATGCTCTAAAATCGGTCAAGATGGGTATCCTCATCCGAGGGTGGTCTTGGGTCTTTTAGCAATTCTTCATGTACGAGAACATTCTGGTGTTTTGCTACTATTGTGGAAGGATCAGCGACAAGGACGAGGAGTGCTGCTTTCTCCTTCTCTTGCCGACAATAGGAGGTGGTGATCCGAGTGGAGCTTATTTAGCCCTGATGGTGGTGGAGATCGACAAGGAGACCCCCCCCAGAGGTGGAGGAGGAGCATCCTGTTGTGGGGAAGCGCTTGGTCTTTGGACCTTCGTTGGCCATGGTGAAAATTCAACCACCTGGGGTTTCCAAGGAATAGGTGAATTGAGGAAGAAGGCTGAGTCGACCCCGGAGTCGACATTGGGGCCAGGTTCGTCTCAGTCCGAGCCAAATTCCCTTTTAAATTCGACCGAGTTCGTCGAGGTCTCCATCGGATTTAGATGGGTGGCAAAAGCGATCCAAGGTGGTGCGGCGAAGATCTTCGACAAAAGGCTGCCCTGTCGATGAGTCTTGCTTGCTGGGTAGTGAGATGACTCAACCCGATTTTGGATCGGAGCTAGGCTCCAAGTCGTAGTAGGAAGTGGGCCAGTTTAGTGGAGACAGGCTACTGGGCCAGGCTGATGGGCTGAGCACCCCGAATATTGTTATGGGTGAGGTGGGCTCAGGCCTAGGCTAGCTCAAGAGGGATAAAAGCCCAGTCCCTCCTCGGGTGACTGCCCTTGCGGAGGAGGCTAATTCAGGCTTGACCCATATGCCGGTCCGAAAGGCAACACCAAGTATGATGGAAGGGAGCGATGGCCTTCATTGATCCTGATCGTCTTCTCCGTCTTTGCCCCCATCGGCAGAAGCCAGAAACCACTGGCAGTCCGACGCCCTCGATGACAAGCCGACGGCCACTTGGGAGGGAGGAGGGGGCGAAGACCCTTGTCCGAATGCAGAGGAGGTCATGGTCACCGTACTCGGACTAGTGAGTATAGGGGACAACAATTCGTCGGTGGCCATCGGCGAGGAAGGCTTGCCTAAGCAGATGGGTTGGACAAAGTAAGGAGGTGCAGCTGAGGGGGAAAACGATCAGGCGACCGGTAACCTAACAGAGGGCGGTGGGCATAAGGAGGAGGTCCGAAGGCTAAATTAGTCTTGACTGGTGGCCCTGCTGAGTCAATTTTAAGGGAGGGGGAGATTAGAGTCATCAGTGTTGACAAGCCATGTAGTGATGGGGGTGGTGCTTGTCCATCCGAATCTTCTGCCGGGTTGTGATGAAGTTCTTACTATGAAATTATAGGAGAGCCAGAAAGCCATCCTTTGCGTGCTCCTTTAGATGGCTTGTGCAATTGTATGACCTAAATGTGTGTGTTTTAGTTAAGATGCGCCTGTCTAGTGGGAGTCTACAACAGGCTAGGCGACATTTTTCTCCATCCCGAGGTTTTTATGCCATAAAATCCAGGGGTTTATCTGGGGGCATTATAGTGGTGTGGAGGTTGGGCTGTGCCACTATTGATGTTTTTCACAATTGTAGCGAACGAGTTGTTATAGTGATCTCTAAATCCAATAGGAAACCTTAGATTTTGTCTATGGTGTGTGCTAGCTTGGACTATCAGGAACGGTATACCTTGTGGGTGGAGGTGGCCAGCCTGATTCGATAAGGGGTCCCTGCTATTGTGGTAGGAGATTTCAACTATATCGATGGGCTTTAGGAGAAAAGAGGCGGGGGCAAGGCCTTCTCTAGTAAGTTGGAGGTGAGGGAGTTTTAGAACTTCATATCTTCCAATGGCCTCGTCAACCTTGGCTTCATAGGACCCAAATTTACATGGTGCAATAATCACATGGGTAGAGTGAGAGTCTAGGAAAGGATTGATCGGGATTTTGCCATGGCTATTTGGATCCAACACTACTCGAATTATCAGGTGCGCCACTTGTCCCATATTGCTTATGATCATTGCCCGATCCTAGTCCGCACCGATTAAGTTATTCCATATCGAAGTTCTTTCCACTTTGAGAGAATCTGGCTTTCTTATCCGCAATCCTAGGATATTGTGTATGGTGCATGGAGAACGACAGTGTGGGGGGACGCTATGTACCGACTCACCCGCAAGTTGGAGTTAACGATCCGAAGGTGGAATAGAGAGGACGTAGAAAATATTTTTAGGAGATTAGAGGAAATAGAGGACTCAATAACCCACTTACAAGCTGGGGGATTGCCCCTTAAGGAGATGGCAGACCTTAGAGGGAAGCTAGCAATGCACCACTCCTTACTGTACAAGTAGGACGTGCTCTGGAGGTAGAAATCTAGGGTGCAGTGGATCAAAGAAGGGGATAAGAATATAAGATTCTTCCACCAGTCGACAATTATCAGAAGACAGGGGAACATGATTCGAAGCCTAAGGGACAGTAGTGGCCAGACGATCGATGATACCGATAACATCAATCGGGAGCTCTTGCAGTTTTTTCAGATCTAGGTGGATGGCTCATCTTGGGTGAAGTGGGTTTATCTCCAGACCCATGCCCCCTGAGAGGATCTCGGACTCTAAAAATGCTATGCTCATCAGTCCGGTGGAGATGGAGGACGATTTGGTCCCTAACAGAGGACAAATCTCCAGGTCTGGATGGTTTTCGCCCCTTTTTCTTTAGGAGGTACTGAATGATTATTTGTTAGGAGGTAACTATGGCGGTCCAGCAGTTCTTCAGCACGACCTCTATATTTCAAGATTGAAAGAAGACCTACATCACCTTGGTCCTGAAGAGACAGAACGCCATGAAGCCTAGTCACTATAGACCTATCAGTTTGTGCACCACTCTTTATAAGATGGTAGCGAAGGTCATGGTGTCTAGATTGAGGAAAGTTTTGCCTGGTCTTATCAGCCAAGAGCAGGGGGCTTTCATTGGTGGGTGGAGTATCTCAGACAATGTCCTCATTGTACAAGAGTTTCTGCATGATCTTCAGAGGGCCACATGTCGATCCAGCTTAATTGCGATCAAGCTTGATATGGAGTTGGCCTATGATCAGATGAGCTGGCGGTTTCTTTCTTAGGCACTGATGAGCTTTGGCTTTCACAATATATGGGTCAAGTGGATCTTGGGTTGTGTCCATACTCCCTCCTTTACTATTCTAGTCAATAGTACAACGATGCCTTTCTTTGACTCTACGGTCGGGTTGAGACAAGGTTGTCTTCTATCACCTTATCTTTTTATTATTTGTGCTGAAACCCTATGTAGAGCCCTTCGGGTAGCTTCCTTTTTTAGGGTCCTAGAGGCCTATAGGCCATCTCCCTCCTCTGTGACGATCTCAAACCTTCTCTTTGCTGATGATTGCATGATCTTGATCCATGCCACGATGCAAAATGCGGTGGCTGTCAGAAGGATTTTGGAGGCATATTGTGAGGGGTCTGGGCAATAGGTGAATTTAACCAAATCAGCAATCCAGTTCAGTCCGAAGATCAAGCAGCAGATCAGGAGCAAACTTATTGGGTGTTGGGGAGCAAGAGGGAGCCTGAAGGTATCTTGGCATACCCATTGCTGGGGAAGATTACGAATGGCGGAGTGTAGCATTATTGAACAAAATATCCAGCAACGGCTTGAGGGGAGGAAGTTGAGAGTACTCTCTATGATGGTAGGGTTACTTTGACCAGGATAGTCCTTAGCTTGGTCTTGGTCTACCTTTTGTCCAACGTTGTATTACCGAAGGTCATATTGGCAAGACTGGAACAGATGTTTGTGAGGTTCTATGGGGTACTTGGGAGGTTAGGGGTGGAGTGCACCTCCTTGCATGGGAGGTGGTCTATCAGCCTCTTTGTTACGATGGGCCGAGAATTCACTCACTGATGATGAGGAGAGAAGCCCTAGTTGCCAGGCATGTAGCCAGATATATGCTCGAGCCAGGGAGCTTATGGAGCTCTAGGATGAGCGCCTAGAATGGCCTACGGATTGTTGTGATAGAATTTTAGGCCGGTCGCCATTGCTCTTATATCTAGAGAAAGATGTGCACCCGGGCTCTGCTGGTATTGCCCATGATCAGATGGATAATTGGAGATGGGTAGGCAGTTGATGTAATGGATGACATCTGGGTCTCTGACTTGCCGTTAAGGCTCTAGCTTATTACAGTTAACCCAAAGTATGTGGAAGGTCTCAAAATTTGTGATCTGCTTCTTCCTATTGAGAGGAGGTAGAATGTTGATGTTGTTCGATGCTCCTTCGGAGATCAATTGGCAGAAAGGATCCTAGTAGTGTTGATTCCTAGACAGGGGATCTCGAATAGGAGGATATGGAGGATGGCCATCAGATCAAAGGTTAGAGCTGATGACCTTTGTGATTTTAACAGAGCTGAGACTACTAGGTTGATCGATGGAGGCTGAATCTAGAAGCTTCGTGTTCACCCTCGTGTTGTCTCTTTCTTTGGAAAGTTGTATGGAATTGTCTCCCGACTAGAGGTGTTCTGTGCAGCAGAGGATTGAGGCTTCCCCTTTCATGTGTGGACTGTTCGTCGTCGGAGGAGTCTATGGCTCATGTATTGTTCCACTGCCTGAGGGTGGCTTGGGTTTGGAGGTGTTATGGGACCAACCTGACATTTCTACAGCAAATGGCATCGATTGAAGCTTTCTTGGCCTTACTAAAGGAAACTATGAGGAGGCCAGCCATGGTCCTTCTAAGTGTCAAGACAGCCTACATTACCTACCATATCTAGCTTGATAGAAATGCCCGACTATTCAAAAATAAAAGGCAATATTCTAGGCAAGTGGTGGATAGGGCCTTACTTTATGCGACCGAAATTCTCCATCCCTTCTCTACAAGTGAACTTGGAATAGTTAGGGACATCTGGGACTCCTGTTAGGCTTCCGCAGCGACTCGAATGATCCTCGTCTCCTGGGAATCTCCACCCTTGAGCTTTTTCAAGGTCAACTTCGATGGGAGCGTGTCTGACGACAGACACAAAGTCAGAGTGGGATTCTTGATCAAGGATTCTTACTCTAGATTGGTGGTAGCTGGGGCAGGCGCATCCATGATGTATCGGCTTCTTAAGCGGAGCTGAGGGCTGCATAAGAGGGTATCACCTATGTAAGGAGTATATTGAGAGCTGACAACATCCAACTTGAGGGGGACTTGGCAATGGTGGTTGGCTAGATTTAAAACCTCGCGGAAGCAGGTGGTGAGCATCCACTGTTGTAGGACATCCGCATGATGGTGATGGGTTGTGCCGCCTTCCGAGTTAACTATATGTATCATGAGACGAACTGGATGGCTGAATGGGTTACTTCCTATATGACTCGGTATTTTGGTAGTTGTTTGTGAGATAGACTTGAGGCTATCCCTTTGTTTTTTCATATTATTGTCCTCTAACTTATATAGATGTACCATACTAGAGTTGTATAATCTATTCGTATTATCAAAAAAAAAAAAAAAACAGAGAGAGAATCCGAACCACCAATGGGCTCAAAAGTGAAATGTAAAAGATAGTTATTTCTGGCTAAAGCATATGACTATTCATATGTTGCAATCAAATAAATCAAAAGAATCATCTGCAAGGTGGTAGCAGGCATGTGGTGTGGTCATGTGCTCCATTCAAGCCCAATAACTCATGGGATAGTTATGAGTTTCTTCTAGAAGATGTAGATTGATTGCGAACTATTTTATGTTTGTGCTCATATTTCCTATTGAAAATGATCTTTTGATGCGATCATTGTCAAAATATTCTCTAAAGTATTAAGAATTTATTATTCAAAAAAAATTACGTCATGCCAATGACTTTAGGAATTATTTTTTTGATATATGAATTTTAGTTATTCAAAACTATTTAGTGAAAACATGCTATGATGAAACGAGAGAAGCACTATTTATTGTGAACGAGGAATAATATTCTATAGGTCGAAAGCACAACCGTTATGGCGCGATGATGATATCCGATAAGATTTAGATGAAGAGATCTTCAAGGACGTCAGAATCCCTAGGTACTACCCACCAAAGATGAGAAAGTTGCTGGAGAAGTTCAGATGCAACTTCAGACAGTCTTGAGCTCAATACAAATTAATTCTTCCAAAAAATATGGAATCCACCTCAGAGGTGGGCTGTGTTGGATACTGGACATGCAGCACACTCCATGAGCCTGAGGTATCAATCTGAAACCCACACTTGCAGATGTCCAAATAAAAAAAATCCATGCCCATACTGATAAACTATTCATACCAAAAGGGTTATATCCATTGATAAGTTGTGAAGAGTTTAATCATAGATAATCTCTTAACCATCCCATCAAATAAGTGGAGGATTCATTAAATTGTGAAACATTACCCTACCATAATGTGATGTATTTCCAATGCCAATAAAAAGTAATCCATCCAATAGTATTTAACATCCAGAAAACTGCCAAATAAAATGTGTCCCAAGCAGAAATATCACAAGTACCACCGCGTCCTGGGCTGTTGCAAGGAAAACTATAACTGAAATTCTTTTTATCTGGCATTAACTTGGAACCGTGTGCATCTAAAGCACCGAACTTTGTGTAGCACATAATTAGCACTAATTCTATGACCATAGAATTAAAAAAAACAAAGAAAAGCAAAGAGGATGGCAAATAGTACCTATGCTTGCATTGTGAAAGCATTACGTAAGTTTTTTGTTCTTCTTGTATTAGAAGGAGATAAACATACTTTAGGGTCTGTTTGAGTGCATGGTGAGCTTTGCACCAAGCATATAATAGATGGTAGAGGCTGGGAAGAGGTTAGCTGGAGAGAGGAGAGTGAATGATGAAGAGAAACATTTTTTCTGATTATAGGAGCTTCTTTCTTTCTGGACTTTAACCAATGACTAAGATGAGGGCATGATAGATGAGGCCTATAAAAATGAGACAATTTGGTATGGCGTACGTCGCATGGTGCATGCAGTGCATGATATAATTTCTCTGGACCGACCCACTTATAATATATACTCTCGGCTGCAAAATGACAAGAGAAGACAAACGACAGCAGAGGAGATGATGAGCACTCTGATCATTGTTTTTGCAGTAGCCGTAATGTCTTCAAACCTGTTCATTTGGTGATGACAAGTGTATCCTGTCTATGGTTACGAATAGTGCTGGTTGCATGTTTTTGTTGTGTTATTTGTGCACCGCAGGGAACCAACATATGTATTAGTAATGGCTTTTGCTTGTTTTTTAGTAGGTCCCATACATGGGTGAGCA
Organism: Phoenix dactylifera; assembly: GCF_009389715.1. Taxonomy (NCBI): domain Eukaryota; kingdom Viridiplantae; phylum Streptophyta; class Magnoliopsida; order Arecales; family Arecaceae; genus Phoenix; species Phoenix dactylifera. Next base: position 1,153,349 of record NW_024067699.1, read on the forward strand.
ACTAGTCTGTTGATGTTTCAATAAGCCTGTGAGACAATTTAGCTCAATTAGCATGGTTAGCTAGTTCAGCAATTAATTTGAATCGATCCGGACTGTTATGAGTTGGGTGTAGGCTTTGTGAATTGTGAGATTATTGTTGGGATGATTTTCTCGGACCAATTCTTATTGCTTGTGTTGGGAGGAATATCCTGTTTCAGCAAAAAAAAAAAAAAAGAGTCCAGATTTGTTTATCATTTTAATTCCTTGCCGTCAAGTCACTTGGCTTTGCACTTGTATCTTCAAGATAGTATATCCGACCTCAAGCCCAAGTCATTTTTATCTAATGTAATGTTTCATAATACAGTAGTGTAATAAAGATATTTGATGGCTGAAGACATCATGGGCATAGATATCATTTTTAACAAAGTAAAGACTCATATAGAGAATTCCAAACCTATGACATCATTTACTAATAAACCTACCAAAGATGCTCCAAAAATGGTATCTTAATCTTATCTAGTTCAAATCAACATAATAATATGCAATCATTGGCCTACTCATCATAACTAATAAGAAATCGCTAAACTAAATTTGGACATGAAAATGACAACTAAATTTGAACGTATACCGCTGGAAAAAGGTGCAGGCACATAGATATTGGAATTAACTATTAACCCGAATAGCAAAGAGTGAAACTACTAAGCAAGTTTTTGTAAGAAACTCAATTGGGAACAAAGGAATCCTGTATTAATCTTAGTTTAAGAGGGTGTTTCGACTCGTAGGCACATAGGTTGGAGAGAACTATTAACCCACATAGCAGAGAGAAAGTACCAATTAAAAGAGAAATAATCTTAGTTTAAGGAGGAGAGTGATGCCAATCCTCAAACCCTTGCCAAGGTGACAAAACAGGAACATCCCTAGCCATCAAGACAAGAGGGTGATTGTTAATTTATTATTAAACCTAACATAAGAAACTTAGACTATCTTGGAGACCAAGAGGATTAGTTAAAAACTAAACCACTTGAAGGTTGTGCTAACAACCAAAGCAATTACTGAGATTTCTCTCTTCATAGATTTTAGGTACTAATGAGTTTTACTGGACAACCTTAGGAACAAAAAGTAAAGAAAATGAGAAGGAATAGATGAGTGAAGAAGACCAAAAGCGGCAGGCTGGTAGGATAAATCTCGGATGCTACAGTTATCTAACATAGCTCTTTAATTTTAAAGGCCACTCTTCTCATATCAAAAAAAAAAAAAAAAAAAACACTCTTTAATATTATTGTAAGAATCATGCAGGTGTATGTTTAGTCTCACATCGGTTATTCGCTGAGTAGATATTGGGTACTTATACAGGATCAAGAAATCCAAATAATACCTTCCAACTATCTATTTTAGGTGAGGTCCTGATTTGTTACAAGACAAAAAGAATATTCACAGGGATGCAGGAGAGATTGGTTCAGATACAAATAAGAAGAAGAAAACAAATTGAAACCTCACAAACCAAGTGAGGCAATCTTTTAATTTTATGCCAGACGCTACTATCCTCGGTTAAAGAGATGAGAGATTGTTGCATGTTCAAAAAATCCATCTTTTTCTTTCTCCAAATTGAGTGTGCCGATTCGGAGAAAAACCTTCGTTTCCATTCGACGCAAAGGCCTTCAATGGTGGAGTTGGTATGTAGGACACCAAGCAGTGCCAAATTGATGAGAAGAAACTAGAGCTGGAAACCAAGCGATCAACGGACTCAGGTGATTGGTGACAAAGAGCCCATCCACCAATATTTTTTTTTCCCGAGCTCTCTCCCAAGCACTTCACTTGTGGCTTGCGTTCAGCGTTTCACCCCAGCAGAGCCAAAGAAAGCATTTCTCTCTGAGGGGCACACTGATGCCCCAGGGAGAGGAAGCGAACCTACATTCAATTCCCCAAGTTAGGAAGTCGGCAGCTGGATGCGGTCTAGAACGCAACGGTGCAAATGCATCGGGTTGGGTCGGTTTGTGAGTGACTCCAATTCAACTCGGTTTCTTATTCGGATTCTAATTTTGGACACAGACCCAACTCGATAGAAGATCGGATCGAGTCTACCGCTACAATTTTTGACCCAACAGTTCATTCGGGTCGGGTCCATGTATAACCTGGACCCAACTCAAATAATTTGGGTCCGGGTTGGGTCCGGATTAGATTCGGTTCGGGTCAACCTATCCATGCTTTCAGAACTTGTTTGCACCCCTGCGGGCCCAAATAATTTTACAAATTCGGATCGGATCAGATCATAGGTTGAAAACCCAAAATTATCCAAATTTCAAATGGGTGGGATTGGGTCAGATCTGACTTCAGTAAACTCAGACCTAACCTAAAAAATGGAACAGGTCCAATTTTAGGACCTGACCCTGCCCCATGGGTCCTCCAAACGGCTCGAGTTGGGTCTAAGTGAGTCGGATCACGGGTTGGATCAAGTCATAGGTCAACCCTACCCATTTGCAGCCTTACTCCTATGCTACTTAGTTTCCAAATAAATTGATCCTTTTCTTTGCCCTGTTGAGAGACAACCAAATCAAGGAAGGATGAAAGGCGGGAGAAATGAGATTGATCCTCCAATGATGAGTTAGCCAGCAGCCTTGATGCCAAAGGAATAAAGAAGAGAAGGAAAAATCAACTAGAGAGGGGCATCGCATATCTAGCCGACCTTCCAAAAGAGCTTTTGGGTTCGTTGACCAATTCCTTATTTGAATTTCCAGAAGCCGAAAGTGCCTTAACAACATCCTTCCAAAGACTTGGGCATCTCTGTGGAGGCATCCATGACATGACATCGATGACTTGACGACTTTTTTTTTGTGATAAAGCGGTCTCAATTTATTTTCTCCAAATTCCAGGACCATTAGAGAGAAACCTCCCTCCCCATTTGGTTTGGAAGGAATTATTGAATTGTTTTGAGGTCTTTCACATTAAGACCTCCTTCTTCCTTCTCTATGCACACAGTTCTCCAATCAACCTTAGAGCCCATACAAGCTAGAGGACATGGTCCAAAAAAAAAAAAAAAAAAAAAAAAAATCCTTCTGTATCCATCGATTTGACAACCCAAGTAGGGAGCTTAAAAAGTGACATGAAATAGAGTGGAAACAAGGAGAGGACCAAATTGATCAATGTAAATCTTCCACCAAATAAGAGCTATTTGCTCTTTCAAGAATGAAAAGAAATGGGGACAATGGGCCATTCTGCCTCAACCCTCATCTACAAAAGATCCAATCCCCTATTTCACCATTCATATTAACGGCAAGTTGTTCTGTGAGGAGGATGTTCTCTATCCAATTGATCCAACGAGGAGAAAAATCTCTCAAAGATATTAACCTAATCAAGTACTTTGGGCAAACCCTATCGAAAGCTTTTATAAAGTCCAATTTACGGACAACTCCATCAATATCTGACTTCCGAGAGTGATGCAAGATTTCATTAGCACAAAAATAAAAATCTCTATAATGGATCTACTTTTAATGGACGCCATCTTTGCTGAATCAACCATTCCTTTTAGGAAATGCTGGAGTCCGTTTGCAAGGACTTTGGTGATAATCTTGATGCAACTATAAGTTAGATAGATAGGCTGAAAATTAGAGGCGACCTTAGCTGCCTCTTTCTTAGGAATGAGAGAGAGGATGACATAGTTTAATCTAAGTCAAGATTCCTCTCATGAAGGTGCCTAAAAAGCAAAAAAATATTATCCTTGATGAGGTCCTAGAAGTGCTGAACAAAGTGCCTATTTGATTTCCTCCAAGGAGAAAGGTGCTTCTAAGCTGCAAAGATTTTGGGGGGGAAGAGTGATAAATAAGGTTTCAATCCAAGTTAATGTGTGCCTCTTTAGGTGCCCCAAATATGCCTCTAAAGAACTGAGTGAAGTTTTTTTTTGATCTCCCCTTTTTCGATATATTCCGAACCATTCCAATCAACACTTGAGATCTAGTTATACTTCCTTTGGAGGTTGGCGGTATATTGGAAAAAATTAGTATCATTATCTCCTTCAGCAAGCCACTTGATCTTCACCTTCTATTTCCAATATCTCCTCTGATTGAAAGATATGCAAAAGCTTTATCCTATGAGATTCTTTGGTGGCTCTTGCTCCTCTTTTCAGTCTAATTCTCAAATTTTCTGAAGAAGTTTATCCTTATCTGCTTCGACAGAAGATCTTACTTTTGTAGACCACCTCTTGGGTGCATTTCTGGTAGACCTTAACTTGAGCACAAGATTAACTACTGCATCTCAGAAGATCCAGATCTATCCCAAACCCTAACTACAACTTCTGTAATACCTTCCAAAGACAGCCAACTTCTGTCAAATTTGACTAGTTTTTTGGTCTTTGAGGACCTAGAAAGAAGAGCTTGATTGGCATACGGTCGGAACAAAGATTTGGGAGGGCTTCCTGAATCTATCTAACTTAGACATGATAGGTAGTTTGCTTCGATTGCTCCAAGTATAGTCTTGCCTCTTCAGAGGAAGATCCAATAATTGAGTTGATCTAATAAGGAAGTAAAAGCTTTGGATTATTTTCGGGCTTGAGGCAGATCGCTTCTTTCATGGTGCTTGTAAGTAGCATTAAAATTCCCCTCAACAATCCAAGGATCTAGTAAGGGAGAATGAATTTGTTTTAGTTCTCTCCAAAGAAGTTTTTTGAGGTCATGGTCTATCCAGGCATAAACACAAGTGAAGGTCCAAATAACATTCAAGATTCAATCTGTCCACTGTATGGTCATGAGAACCTCTTAATTTCACTTCCTTTGACATCAAATCTTGCTATATTCTACCTAACGCGAATACCCCTTGATGATCTAGTCGCACCTCGAAAAATCCATCTGTCAATCTTTCCCCATGAAAGTGATCTAAGCACCCCCATAGAGGGCTCCTCCAATTTAGATTCCTGAATTCCAATGATGGAGCATACATTTGAAGCCAAGAAATCTCTCATAATTCTTCTGGCTCCCCAAGCCCTGCACATTCCAGCTAATTAGAGTCATGATTAGATGATGCACAAACCACTGTAGCCAAAAAGAGAGAGAATAACTCCATAGGAGGCAACAGAGAGAATAGAAAGGCAGCACAACACAAGCTGATGAGGCAAACGCAGAGAGAGGATCAACCGGAGACTAGCAACAGCTTTCATAGATTTCAGAGCAATAATATTGTGAGGGCCCATGCGGACGTGTGTTTAATCTCACATCGGTTATTTACTGGGTAGATCTTGGATATTTATACAGGATTAAAAAATCCAAATAATACCTTCCGACTAGCCATTTTGGATGAGATCCTAAGTTATTACAAATGGTATCAGAGCGGATCTGGCCCATAACCTATGTGGACTATGGAACACTGCAGCACGGATCTATTGGGACTAACAACGGGCTAATCATAGTGTTTGTGATTAGATTTGAATGGATTTGAATCCTTAGCCTGACAAGGACGTCAGGACTTGAACGGAGGGAGTATGTGAGGACCCGTGTGGGCATGTATTTAGTCTCACATCGGTTATTTGCTAGGTAGATTTTAGGTACTTATACAGAATCAAGGAACCCAAATAATATTTTCCGGCTAGCCATTTTGGATGAGGTCCTGAGTTGTTACAAACATAGCACAAAGCATTTCTAGGTAAGATACAACATTGCAACATAGAACTGCTATCTGTGACAACTAGAGGACCAAAAACAGTACTCAACCTTCATCTGATGGTGATCCATTCTTGGGGTTACCAAAGATGAAGAAAACAAAACAAGGCCTACTCACTCCAAACTCAGCAGCGCTCAGCTTAGCTCTGCTGGCATCCAATCCTTGAAGAATTTGTACAAATCTTTCCGCCTCAGTATCCAAGATCTTGACATCAGATAGGCAAGCCCATGGAATGGGGTTTGAGAGGGCATTTGTAAGAGTGTTGAAATTATTGTTCTAACATTCTAGTGTTTCATTTATACTGAACTTATAACATTCCTTACAAAGACTTCTAATTATTATTTACTAGAATATGGTATGTGTGATGCATATAGCCTGGAAAACATAGATGGTGAAATGCGAGTGGGGAACATAAACAGACATAATTTGAACATTCAATAGAGTTAGGTGATGGACAGCCCCACCAAGATTTTGTTTTACGTGACAATAAAATGGAATAGATCAATTGGAAAATGAGACAAATCTCAGTCTTTTGGGGGCTAAATAATGTTTAAATCAGTGTTTTCCTTTCTTTGGATCTTAAATCTCTCCTCTCCATCATCTATTTTTTAACCTATAGTCTTGCTATGGCATTTGGTTTGTACACAAAAGGAATGCTATGGAACTAAGTGTTCTTATGCAAATACTGTGTGACCATTTAAATATCTGAAGTTCTGAAAAAATTATGCACCTGACTATTGTTTTGAGAGACAACATGCACCTAAAATATATTGTCTCAAGGAAATTATGCACCTGCAATATAATATCAATGTTAATATGATCCTAGTGGTTGAAATGACTTGCTTTCTTTCTTTCATGACCCCTAACATGCAATTTCAGTTTTGCCCAACTATAGCCATAGTGTATATATATATATATATATATATATATATATATATATATATATATATATATATGGGGGCTGGCTTCTAGCAGTACCCAATTAGCAAATTTGATTTCGGTCTCTAAGGTATCGTTCGTTGTAATTTTGTCCTTCCAATCTATCTAATTAGACATATGCTTCCAACAAATAAAACACTCTCTTACCAATATTCTTCCGTCGGAATTAGAAAATAGTGTAGCAAGTGTGGATGATTCAATCACAAGTGTACAAATTATAGGCATTAGGAAACACAAATTCCCTTTAACTCCAAGTTTTTCACAGCAGCTGTATAGGTGCCTCATTTGATTCACTTTACTTACACATGTAAAAAAACTTAGAAATCTAAGGTGAGATATCAATAAAAATGGTCAATAAATGTGGAATGTGGCAGAGCCACAATTAGCTCTTGGTAATTTCTCTCTGGGTTTTTTCCTCTTTTTTTTTACTGATGTAAACTTTGTGAACACATCTGAATTCTTGCATTATAATTTTTTTTCCATTTCTTCTATAGACATTGAGAATCCTTTGATGAACATAGACAGTCAACTGTCTATAAAAGAAGATTACTAATGAATGTGAGAATTCCAGTGGGAACTGCACAGCTCTTGCATTTGGGCCCAAACCACCAGCAGCACAAATTTGCTGCCCCTTAACAACCCATCATGAGCTAACTTTTTGGAAGGCCATCAGAGGCAATCAGGCAAAGAGCAACTACCTTAAAAGATAATGACTGGTGCAAGGATCTAGGCCTACATCTTAGATCCTAAGAACGCAATGTCACATCAAGGTGTTTTGAGCCCTAACTCAATCATTTGGTCCCAATCTAGGGACCCAATTTCACTTCTATCCACTTCATCTGGTCTGGGACCCTGGAAACATTGAGCTGTGCTGCTTCTGCAATGCCTAGCCCCTTACCTCAAAGTCCAGTTGAAACACTGTTAAATAAGGTGGCTACATGGATGTAGAAGAAGGTGGTACTAGGTTAAGAGACACTGAGGTAGACTCCAATTGTAGTGGATGCTAGTGGTTAAAGGTGGTACATGCTTTGGAAAAGTGAACAAATATGATATATAAGTCGCCTGTACTGCTGTTCATCTGGCCGGTTGCTGATGTTCTCTCTACTGAGGTTGGCTGATCTCCCACAAAGACTTCCTCTTAAACCTCAGGTGTAGTGGAGGCTTTGCTCTGCTCCTTCTATTTCTATGTTTTTTATTCCTTCCTTTTGTATGTGAAACTTCCCCTTTCTTTAATAAAATTTTGGTGACTAATGGAGGTTTAAGCTCTTTAGTCTCCATTTATATCAAAAAAAAGGGCAAAGTTTAGGAGAAAAGATCAATAGTAGGATTGGTAAAGCAAGATACAGATGCTATTCTCCTTAGTCTGTTAAAACTGAAATGAAACCTAAGCAAATAAGTACACAAGTTGGGGGGTTGTCAGTCCCATATTGAGGCCTTAAAGCCCATTATTCTCAGAACAGATATCTGAAGAGAGGGCCCACACCATCACATTCAGGAGCTATCCCAGGATATCATATCAAAGCATCTATTTCACTGCAGAAAAATGGTCAGGAGATAAATGAAGAGGGAAGGTGAAGAAAAAAAAACTTTGGTAAATTGTAAAATTATGATGAGCTGCTCTTTTAACCAAGCACCAATCATGTTTTGTTTTGGTGATTTGGGACTCCCATGAGGATAGCAGTTTTAATATTCCACTGACATGTCCTCTGCTACCATGTACTGAATCTTAATGTGGTTATGCAAAGGCTATACATGTGTGGTTCCCCCTGCAGACCAACTAATTGCAAGAAAAATGCAGCTCTCTTTTTCCTGTAATTTAGGGATATCTGATCACCTTACTGGAATTCAGCATGTAATTAGGAAGTAAAATTCTTGTTAGACTCTAAATGTGAGCCCACATTCCTTTTCTTGTCACAACTTAATAGTTGATAACCAGTGGGTAAGTAATCACATTCTGTTGAGTCGCAGGCCAACTCGTATATGTTAATTGTAGTCTCACGCATTTTAGCAAAATTTTTTATGACATAATGCAAATACATTCGATGAGACTATAGATATTTGAAGTGGATTATTGTGATGCTACCAAAATACAGTATCGTCTAATTTATGCCCCATGGAGCCCCACTTATTTATACTGGGATGTGAATTCCTTAGTGCAACTATATAAATATAACTTTTATAGTTGCCTAACTATATATAACTTTGGTAGTGGCCTACTTTGTAAGAGTCGAACCGTAACTTGGTTTTTATTTATGTTTAAGGATCGTAACTTTATAAATTCATCATCAATATTTCTTTGCCATAATGTAAAGTAAGTCTGCACCATAAATTAAAAAGAGATTGACATATAAAGAGGGAAATAGTAAAGAGTGAGAGTGCATATGAATGTGCACAGGATAATTTCCTAAAGAGAGAAACAAGAGATGCACATTGATCAACATAGGATATTTATCAATTCACACTACTACTTGCGTTATGCGAATTGGCCCAATGTTAGGCTTTACGAGCTTGAGTTATCAATTAATAGGATTACTATGGCCTTCGAATGTTTCATCCTCTTAAATAAATCACATGGACCGAAGGTGCCTTGCAATGATTCCTCTACCATATAGGCTACTTTAGAAATCACCTCAAATAATGGTATGATAGCGTACGGTTTGACATGTTAAGATGAAACATCACATGCCTAACATAGGACTTACATTGTACAAACCATTAGGTCCTAAATTTATCAAGTACGAAGTCCTACTAGCTAGACTGATAGAATTTATCAAATTGTACTTTATCACAACTAGCAGTTAAGGATTTCATACTCATTCTTAAGATGGTATCAACCTTAATTAGGGATTCAAGGTACATATATATTCTGATTATTTGGGCAATATTGATAATCATTTTGTAATGTCATGTTGTGTGAAACGATTTCTTGTACTTTTCAAATTTATATTATTATTGTGTTGATATGTATGTGTGAAAATTCTTACTGTGCTGTAAAGCTCACAACCCTTTTCTCTTTCTCTTTTTCAGAGTTGCAGATTGCATAGTACATGATTATGGTTGAGATCGCAGGTGGAGGGGATAATTAGATAGAGCATCGTTATTACAAGTTGGTTGATCAAATTTTATAATTGGACCAACTCTATTGTTTGGTATGAATTGAGATCATTATTATTTAATGATATCAAGTTTGTAATATAGTTTTTTAGGCCTTGCATATTCTATAGAGCTCTGCCCTAGAAAGTGTGCAGCCATGTCATGTGCTACACCCGGATGCTGCATTCTAGGTGTGACAGATAGCGTACGGTTTGACATGTTAAGATGATACATTACATTCCTAACATAGGACTTGCACTACACAAACCATTAGGTTCTAAAATTCATCGAGTAAGAAATCCTACTAGCTAGACCGACAGAATTTATCAGATTGTACTTTCTCACAACTAGCAGTTAAGGATTTCCTATGCATTCTTAAGATGGTATCAACCTTAATTAGGGATTAAAGGTAGTAGTAATTTGAGATACCTTTTTCTTGATTCCATGTCCAATCCATCTCACATCAACATCCAATCATGGGAATTGGCTGTTAGGGAAGCAAGTCATCACTGATGTTGGTTGTCTCCACTAATAGCTTGGAAGTTTTTAACCCCACATTAATTAATCAATGCAAAGCTACTAATCCAAGCAAGGCAGGAGGAGAAGAAAATGGACAGATGGGATCCCTTCAATCAATGTTCCTGCCTACCATCACCATGCCTAGCCCACCGACGACACATTCAAAGACCAATGCCCATCTTTTCAATTATTTCCTCCTTTGCTTCAACTTTTCTCCTAACCTCCTTGTCTCTTTCCCATCTTCTTTTCCCCTTTGTCTCTTTTCCCATCACCTCTTCAACTCCTCTCCTCTCCTCTCCACCGACGAGGCATTGAAAGGAGAGCAAAGGTCACCCTCCATTTGTAAAGAGGGCTTGCTAAAGGCCAAATTACTCGTCTAAAACTGCTTTCTAATGTCTATATATATTGCTTCTCCAATATCCCTTTTCCCTCCCACAAGTCAATTGGGCATGTCTTGGAAAAAAATAATGTACTAGAGACATAAAGTATTCCATAGGCAATACAATCTTGCATTCTTTAGTTAAAGAAAGATATAGATTAATTGACATCAAGTATGTATTATATAAAACTAATCATCATGCGCGATGCTCATGGGAAGATAATTGGCAGTAGGTGACATCTATGTTGAATGATTGCCAATATTATATCGACGCACAGTCTAATATTCTCATGAATGTATAGTCTTATATGACATATTTGAGAGAAAAGATGATACTGATGACATTATATTAAGCTTTCTTTAATATTGCAGTTATGGTATTATGCGAGGATTAAGTTTATAATGGCTTTTCCACTCTAGATGGTACCATTTGATGCTCTCTTGGAAGCTAAGCCCAAGTTTCTTTTGGACAAAGCTCCAATATAACTTTGGAAGGAAAGCAAACAGCTTTGGCAACGAACCATGTGGACGACTGTCCTCGCTTTAGCAGTGTGACGTTGTGGGCCGGTCAACTTCAAATCTCTCAACATTCAATAATGCTAAGGTTATTGCCGAGTCACTTTCAGCCTAAAAAATTGAGGACAACGATAAGATCGAGAAAAGATCTTAACAATTATTCAATGAGTTCATTAAGTTGGGCAGGGACTCTCATGGATTAAAGCAAATGAACTAAATGTGCAGTGAGTTGAGTTGGGGTGCATGGTGACAATTGGTTGGCTATTGGATTCGGATCGAACTACAAGCCAAATTCCCTGTAACCATGAGTTCTAGTCTTAATGTTCCAGATTCTGCATCCGATTTCCCCTACCAATGCGACATTTTCGAGCACTTGGAGTCAACTTTCTGCCGAACCCATGGAATCTTATTCGGGATATCGAAAACTAATCATGAGTCAAGATCGTCGATCTGAATCAAAGACTACATAGATCCAGATTAAGTCAGCCCACCCCTTTGAATCTAGATTGCTGAGGTCGGCCTTGAGTAGACTCGGCTCGATTGCAGCTTTAGCTGAAACCATGGAGGAGGTGAGATATGAACATGTAGCCATTTAGGTGGTGTTTCCATGGGGTTAATCAAATCAATTTTTTAGGGTTCCTCACCATCATTTGTTAGAGTAAATCAATATATAGACATGGCTTGCAATGATAGGATAAAAAGTTACATGCATAAATGCAGTGTGGTCCCCCTGCTACCTCTATATGCATATGGTATATAGTATCCCTAGAGGATATGCCTCAGGTCTATAAAACCTAGAAGGTACATGGGGTGGGAGGATAAGATATTTCTCATCTCCTTTTGAGGAGTCTAATACTCTTGGGGGGGGGGGGGGGGGGGGGTGGAAATCTCATAGATAATTTCATTTTAGAATGATATGCCCACAGACATGTACTCCAATGTAAAAGTGGAGACCATCAAAGATGGCTCATTCATTTATAGTTTATACTACCCAAAAACAAGGATGTTTCATCTATCATGGTACACTATTAATATCATAAATTAAGAAAGACACTGGACCCTTTTTATCTTGTTTGAAGTGATATCTAAGATAAGCCTTCTCTTAGTAAAGTAGTGCATGAAAAAGATATCATGCATATATATGGATTGCCTTGTGCCACATATAGTTCCAATTTCTGCCTATTGAGTTGTAACATATAAGCTCATACAGTTACTTTTATCTAAAAGGAGGCATTTAAACCACTTCCTTATATTTGAGCACAACCAGTGGTTCTCAACTTTAAAACATGTGCAACACTATACCATGGGAGTGCATGCCACATTTGAGAGGCCCACCTTGGATTTCTATTTTTCTCCTCAAAAAAAAAAAAAGGAAAAAGCAATACGCCTAGCTGAATTTATGGTGGTATCCCTTCAATTGCAAACTCCTTTTTTCTACTTAGAGAAAGTTTGACCACACCAATAAGCCTTCTTTAAGGCGACATACAAACATCCAAGCTTGATATTCATAATGGATTAAAGTATTTCTAAAACATAAAATTAAAGATTGATGATTACTCTCACTTCTATTCTTCATCTTCTTTCTTAAACTCTTTTGGTGAAACATATCCATGGATTAGCAGTTAATTAGCATAGTATCTTCCCTAGCCATCTCTTCTTCTACCATTTGATTATTTTGGCCACGCCAAACGTGATCGAAGGTAATGCTTGCTTCTATACCAAATCCATTAGCAAGTCAACTGCATGCACACACATAAATATAGTTTAATGTACTTTTACTTTTCAAGGATGCACAAGCGTTCTAATAGTGCTATGGACTGAATGGCATCATATATATGTTGCTGCTCACATGAGATTGGCACCATGGATGTCTGATTCTCCTTGTCAATTGTTAGATATTTTATTTTTTGATTCCTATGAAGGAGTGAAGTGGATCAGATAATAACCATCCGGACCTATTTTCGTATCTGAATCTATCCGAATATGGATAAAAATTTAAGCATCTGACTAATATCCATATCTTTCAAAGAAAAATGGATATGAATATGAATCGACAACTATTCCATCCGTATCTGAATATCCAATTTTATTTGTAACTCTATTTAATTTCATATAACACCCATAAAATTTTAAGAAAAATAAATGACCACATTAGCATGCTATTGACTTAATTGATTATCCACTTAGCAATTAATTAATATTTTTGATTATGCCGTAATGAAGTTTAATTATTCGATTTGTATACATATATGTTCAAAATGAATACGGATATGAATTTTTCCATTCGGCTAGCATCCGTATCCATATATGTAGTCATCAAATAAAACAAATATCTTGTCTGAATCCATTTCGATTTCGGCCCTATATATTCTCATAGTTGTATTTACTCTAAATTGGTTTAATGAATTCCGGTTTAACAATAATGAAAAAAAGTAAAGTATATAAATATAAGGTGCCAAACAATAATATCACAACAACTGGCGACGACGAAGAAGATAGGAAAGAGGATAAGAAAAAATAAATATTGGGAGGTGACAGTGGAAGCACGAAGCCGGCTCTCCGTTGGTGACAGCAGTACATGCAAAGGTGCATCCCACTATTGTAGATTCTCTTCGCTGTCTGTACCTTCCCTTGTATCCTCCATGTTCTCATCCCTCTACGTTGTCCAATTCACCACTATGCACCATGAAACCACTCCATGTATCAACCCCAAGAAGCTTCTCCTTCCCACTCTTCTAAATTTTTTAAAACTATTTCACAGCTGGAACTTGCTTTCCCTAGACGATCGAAGTCTCACTTGACAAGCCTGCATGGTGCTCAATGTCATGGATGTCAGTATGCATTAGAGCTATATGCGCTCCTGCTCCCACAGAGATGGGGTCGAAGAGTAGTTGGTTTCCTTTAAATGATTCATGCGTCGATGGACCACATGATGATATCGGGTTTCATCTCCCCACTGATGGTTTGGTTTCGGTAGGAGGCACAGGAATGACATGCATGCCTTGGAGGAGATCACTTAATTAAATATCGATATAGTGGTACTGCTGTTGGAAATGAGTAATGATAGGTTACTGGTCACGGTCCCCTCCTCGTTGTTTTGTTTTAGCCAACATCCCATGAGCTGTAGAGGTACATCTACTCACAAGCACTTCGCCCTGGGCATCAAATGGCAGGACCACTTCATGGTTATAAGGTCAGTCCCAGGATGACAGCACAAAAGAATGAGAGAGAGGGGATGAGAGAGTTAAAACTAGAGGAATTACTTTGAGATATATATATTACCTAAACTTGTATAATTAAGAAGGATAATATGCCTTTCATTCACCTAACATTCTTCTTTGCAAAGTTGATCCGACCTAACTATGTGAATAAAAAATTGGAGTTAACTTTTAGGAATATCGATGTGCTTTATTGTAAGACATATAAATGGTGGACAGCTTTTTAAAGCGGCTTGAGAGCAGGTCATGTCGAGCTGTGGAAACTAACATTCCGGATTCTGTAATCTTTTTGATACTTCGGAGAACTCATTAGCATCCAAATGCATGCTCCGAGGTTTCCACACCTATTTTTCTACACCTCTCACCTGGATTCACCGCTGTCAAACAGTGTTATGAAACCGGGTCCCACCCCACGAGATCACTCTGAACTTTGTTTGATGACGATAGGATTCAAGTCGAGAACGTTTGCCTGCCATCAGAAGAACATTTATTTATGGTTTTCTATCTTTGGAGTGTGAATCAGCAAGACTCCTTGAAATATAGAACAGCACCAAGCAAGCACCAATGGCCACCATTTTGTCTCCTTGCCTCCCTTTGCATGGTAGTTCATCAGCACAAACTACTATCACCTTCCTAATTCTACCTCCCAACGACTCCACAAAGGCCCAAAGTTTCAGAGCCAATTCCTTCTCATGGGGCCTGGCCATAGTAAACAAATCCAGATAAAAACAAAGTCCCCTCTAATGATCCTCCCCCTTATTCATACTCCTCTTTCCTCTCTCAAAAGTAAAAAAGAAAGAAGAGAAAGGAAACTGTGCTCTTTTACCCCTAGAACATAGAGGCCGGTGGTGGTGGACCGGACGATAAGGATACGTTATGGCCAACGGTACCTGGTCCCCTCTTCTCCTCTCTTAACGGAGATCCATCCCTCAAAATGGGCAGGCCGGGGCGCCATGTGGAGGACTTATAGTTGTCGGAGGCCTAGATCTGGCTTTGGTTGGTGACCACAAACTGGAGAAAACTGCCTCATTAAAAGGATGGAAGATGAAACAGAGCAAGGAGATGCCTCCCTCTCTCATGACAGCATCTCAATTAATCCAAAAGTGGATGAGTCTCCAATGAGACAGCTTGTATCATTAGCTTGTAGTAGAGGGGAAGAAGAATTGATCATGCATGGAGTTAAATCTTGGTGGTGTTCAACTTATCATTTTATTATCACGTAATGTAATTTAATTATTACCATTGCATGATGCAGGCACGTGTTTTTGTATCAACTTTTTTGAGCTTTTTCTTCCCTGTACCAGACCTCTTACTAAGTAGTAAGTAGTATAGGTTGTAGGCTTTTGTGGGGAAGCCATTGTCTCTTTTTTCAGCGCGGGAGAGATGCAATGAGAAGTGTTATTATATTCAATGGTGCATGCTCGTTGTAGCCGCAGCCTGTTATTTATTTCTAAATAAATTTCTATGCTCTTTTGTTTTGTCCTCCGCGTAGTCTTATCCGTCGAGTTATATAACGGTCAATAAGTAATAACTTCACCATCCTCGATCTTCTGCATCCAATTTTTTTTTATTTAAAATTTTAACTGAATTGAGTTGGAATATTAGGTAATCAAAAATTTATCTGCAAAAATCTACTCCAACTATTAATCGTCTGTTTTTTTGTTTTTTTTTGGGAATCAGTACGTAACTGTTTATTTCGAATATATATATATATATATCATTAAAATGGTCTAGTCCAAAATCTTACAATTTGGTAGAATCAATGATTCTGGACTAGAGAAATTGATACATCTTAGCTATAATATATTGCTCTTTTGAAGCGCAAATAATTTTTTATTCATTATATGCATCATAAAAATGGACTTATCCAAAATCTCACTATTTGATATGATTGTTGATTCTGGATCATAAAAATTTTACCTTCCCAAAAAATGGAATGGACTTATTGCTACTATTACTCTCTTGCTTTTTCTTACTAGTAATTTCCTTTTTTTAATATATATATATATATATATATATATCATTAAAATGGTCTCGTCGAAACTCTCACAATTTGGTATAATTGTTGAGTCTTGGCTATAGAAACTGATACATCTAAGCTATAATATACTGGCAAAAATTTTGTATTGCTACTAAAATTGATCTACTATGCCTTACCAAAGGAAGAAATAGATCTACAACTACCACTAGTCACTTGCTTTTTTTGAGCACTAAAATTTTATTTAGTATATATATATATATATATATATATATATATATATATATATATATATATATATATATATATATATGTATCATTAAAATGATCTCGCCTAAACCTTCACAATTTTTGGTACCATCATTGATTCTTGACTTTATAAATTGATACCTTGTAGCTATAATATATTAGCCAAAGTTTTATCATCTCTTCTAGCCATCCTTTTTTTTTTAAAAAAAAAATAATTATTAGATATAAAAATAATAATTGTCATCATACTGTTGCTATAATTTTAAAATATTTTGGTTTGGGAATTAAGTAGGCAATATAATTTTTCTTTTTCTAAGTGAAAGTAGGCATTTGACTTAGAGAATATCAAACAACAGTTAAACCTAGTTCAGAAGTTGAATGAGAAATTTTAACACAAACCTTTAAACCCTCGGTGTATATACACACAAATGATAGGTGCTGGTTGGTTTTTGTTGCGAAAGATAAGTATATCCTTAGGTTTTTGCTTGCTTTTCCTCGGAAAGGGCTTCTTGCAGTCATTCTAATAATGAAACAAGGACAGCAAATGTGGATTACATTACACTAGTCATGAAGAATTTATGGAATCAGGGAGTTCCCATTTATTCATGATTTAATTGAAGTATTGAGGATCAGCAATCCTACTTTGTTTTTTTATGACTTTGGGTATTTGCTCCTAGAATAACAACATGCAGCCTCCTTATCTTGAGAAGCTTTCCTATAATAGAATACACATATAAGAACATTAGCTTAATCAAACTCACTAACATTGGGCTATCCATACCATGAAATTGCTATTATTTACTATATAAAATTTTCATTTAAGCTTTTCTTCCATTTTCTCTCTTGATGGACAAAAACATTATTAGCCTAAACTTCTTCGAGAAGTTATAATTAAACAAAAGAAAGAATAATTTATATAATTTCTCAAAAAGAAATAACTTAGAGGCCGTTTGGTATTATTTTTATTTTTAAATATTTAAGAGAAAAATATACCCTATCGGATCCTGTATGGTGAATTTTTTCTTTATTTTTTAAATTAATTTTTGCAAATATCAATAGTCTTTGAAAGTAAAAATTTATTGCTTTCAGAAAACTAGCAGGAAAGAATAGTGAAAGTTTGGTACCAACTTTACCTTCCACATCAATTTGCACATAAAATTTTTATTTTTTAAAGAAATAAATCTCATCCACTCATTATTTGAAAAAGAAAAAAAAGGGACAATAAGATCCATATCATTTGGGTTTTTTACATAAGCATCCTCCTAACTATTAAATTTTATATGAATATCCTTCCAAAATTGATATTTGCATGTATACCTTTGTAAAACACTTATTTTGCTATTCTACCCATTTTTATCCTTGTTTTGTAAATATACCCATGCCATCTAACGCCGTTAAAAAATTAAGAATTTTAAATTAAAATGACTAAAATATTTTTAATAAGCAGATGTGCTAAAAAATATATATTTATAAGAAGATCACAATAGAGGACCAAAAAGAAATTTCAAAATTTAAATTTGTAGAAGAAAAAAAATCTATCAGTTTTTCCTGTCTAAGTCCATCTCCTGGGCCTGAGCCGAGTCAAACCGGCGGAACGGTTCGGCTCCCACCCCCTCTACGGCTCCCCAACAATTGTACCAAAGAAGACATCACCGTTACTAAAGAGTGGGATTGTTACCCGACGGCAGCAATAGAAAAAGAGAGAGAGAGAGAGAGACAGTAGTAAGTAGGGGGGAGGTAAGATAATGAACCGATAAAGACCGCATCACCCATGTCATCGTTTTTAGACGATGGATAGAATCGATAGATCTACTCCCTCCCTCCCACCCCCGACACCAAAACCAACGCCTTCATCATTTTTCCCCGCATCGGGTTTCGGTCCCCTTCTCTTCTCCCCCGATCCCCGCCTCATATCCACACTCCCTTTCGGTTTCGAGAACTCCGTCGCCGCCGCAACCGCGTCTTGTGCGATAACTCTCCTCTCTGGCGCCCCCTCGCGACCTATGCGGGTTGCGAGATGAGCACTCCGTCGGACGAAGAGGAGGAGGACGAGGAGGAGGAATTTTACGAGCCGCTTGATCGGATTCTCTCGTCGTCGTGCTCCTCCACCTCTGCATCCGACGACGACGACGCCGACGCCCACCACCACCGACGCCGCGGCCGCCACCACCTGCCTCGCTTCCCGCCGCTGTCCGCGGTGTCCCTCGACGTCTGGATCTCCGAGCCGGCGTCCGTGGAGGAGCGCCGCCGGAGGCTACTCCAGCAGCTGGGCCTGGCCGGCGATCCCGCCCTCGCCCGCCTCAAATCCCCCGCCGCCGGCGAGGCGGGGATTCGGGAAGGGGAGATCGGGAGATCCGTGTCCTCTGACGGCCTCTGCCGTCGCCCCGGTTCTTCCTCCGCCGCCGCCGCCGCCGTCGGCCCCGCCATTGCGCGATCTAGATCCGACGGCTCCGTGGATCCCGGCCCTGTATATAATCAGCTGCAGTTAGAGCGGCCGCAGGTGCACTGCCATCAGCGGGCGATCCATATGCCGGTCTCCAGCAAGCCGCTTCTCGTCGGGAGAACCCGGCCGGCGTCGGGCGGGAATCTTGAGGCTTCCGACGCCGATGGCGGCGGCGGAGACCGCCGGGAAGATGGCGACGACGGGGATGATGATGATGATCCGAGGTACTTGATCAAGAATCTCGACAACGGGAGGGAGTTTGTGGTGAAGGAGTTTAGGGAGGACGGGATGTGGAATAAGCTGAGGGAGGTCGGGACCGGGCGGCAGCTCACGATGGAGGAGTTCGACATGTGCGTCGGCCTGTCTCCTATAGTCCAAGAGCTCATGAGGCGGCAAAATGTCGAGGAGTCCGCGAAGGGCAGCGGCCTTGGTGCCCTTGGTGGCGAGCCGAGAGCCGGCGCTGGGTCCGCGGGCGCGATGAGGTCGAAGAAGAGGGGGAGCTGGCTCAGGAGCATCAAGAACGTTGCAGGCTCCGTGGTGGCTGGAGGCCACCACAGGGACCCGCGGAGCAGTGATGAGAAGGACACATCGTCGGAGAAAGGAGGGAGGAGGTCGAGCTCTGCCACTGATGACAGCCAGGATGGTTTGCGCTCTCTCCGTCACCACCACGGCCCCGAGCGGACTAAGGTCCGGCAGTATGGCAAGTCGCACAAGGAGCTCAGTGGTCTGTACATGACCCAGGAGATTCAGGCCCACAAAGGGTCCATCTGGTGCATCAAATTCAGCTTGGATGGGCGGTACTTGGCGAGTGCAGGGGAGGACTGCGTCATTCATGTGTGGGAGGTGACGGAATATGAGAGGAAGGGGGAATTGCCGGTGGAGAGGGAGGATAATGGGAGTTGCAATCCTTTTGCTGCAATTAGTAATGGATCGCCCGAACCAACACTGGCACTGGCTTGTGTGGAAGGGAACAATTGGGAGAAGAAGAGGAGAGCAAACGTCCCCGGTGGCAGGAAGTCAATGGCTTCGGACCATCTGATGGTGCCGGATCATTTGTTTGCACTGTCTGAGAAGCCGGTCTGCTCTTTCAGAGGGCACTCGGATGACATTCTCGATCTCTCGTGGTCGAAATCACAGGTATATCTCAGTTGCTCTGACTGCATTTTTGACATGTATATGAGAAGGGTAGTTTCATGTGAAATTCAGGAGCTACGTAATCTTGAATTTTGAGTACTGAAATTTAACAGTTGTTCTAGCACATAAGGTTCTCTGTTGCTAATGGTTGCTAAAGAACTGACAAAGTTAACCAACATCCTTTTTATTCATCGTCATCCTCTTCTTTCTTTGTCTGCGACAGAATAGAAGCTCAAGAGAGTATATAATTTGACCTGACACTTGAATTTTAAAGCAGAGATATTGTTTCTAAGGACTCTTTAACTTCTAAGATGCTTGAGGAGAATCTCTGGTGGAAGGTCAATGTTTAATGAGATAAAGACAAATCTAAGTGGACGACAGTTTGTAGCATAACAGATAAAACATCAGGTAACAGTTGGGGCAATACCTGATTTACATCTGCATTCTGCACATGTCTTCCCACCAGAATGTATGTGATTTTATTTCCAAAAGTTGTATGTAGGAAAGAGGACATCTGTATGATTTAATTTGTATGACGGATATTCTATTTTTCAAGAAAAAGAAATGCTAGGCCACTAACAGAACTAAAAGTGGTTAACATTTACATAGGCCTATAACATTGTGATGAGCAAGGTTAATTTGGTCATTTAGTTTTACAAATATGATGACTGGTATTTGGAAAGTGCGGTGCATGCAAAAGCATCTATGGCTGGGATTCTATGGAAGGCTAGTGGGCTCCAAGCTTTTGCATTCAGTGGGGTTCTGAAGGATTCTGTTCTTGACATAAATAAGAGAGGGTTTGTTGTGTCTGGTTTCAAGTTGAGAATCCGGCACCTTGAGGGACTAGGTGAGGCTTTTTCATTTTCAAGATAGAGTGCTACATGAGCATTTTACAGCCAGCTAATAACAAAAAACATCAATACATGGAGTGAAATTGATCCATCAAACTGTGTTTTAGTTGTGGGTTTCCCATGTGTATTCAAGTTCTGGTACACAATTTGATGCTTGTGTTAGTCAGGCAGATCCTTATTCTAGACATGATAAGCTTTCTTTCATGGGAGAAACTTTTGATTTTTTGGTATGGCTTTCTGATACTATCATATGTAGACTGAATTGGACAACCTTATTGGGTTTAAAAGTGATGTTTTATCATATTGGTATATTTAGGTATGGAATTCTAAAGAAATCATTTCTAAGGTGGTGGGCATAACTAGGTTCTTTATGTAAATGCAATGTTTCTTTAATTATTAATTTTTGTTATTGTTTTTAGTTTCTAGAGCAATTTTGAATATTCTAGTGTCATTTTGACAGCATGAACAAAGAATTTCTTCAGGTAGGATTTGCTTTTTGTAATGTTCGGTATAACCAAACCAATTTTATTTTCTTAGGTGGTATTGATTACAACATGACATGCTCATTTGCTGTACCATCTATACTCCCATGCTTCCATATTATTAGTTTTTTAGGTTGTTTATATTTCTTTTTTTCCACTTAAGTTATGGGTATTATCTACATGTAATTTTGGAATGTTAGCTCTTTGGGCATGTGGAGATGGACAGCATGATACCCCTGAACACTCTGAAAATATTCCTGCTTATGCTTAATATGTCAGCACTTCGCACTTAATATTTGGAATAAAATTTTAGTGTGTCTTGCTAATGCAAGTAATGACGATTCAAGTTTTCAAAAACTTCCAAAAAAGTGTCGTATGATTGTTTGTCCCGAGGTACACTATTTTGGTACCAGGCCTCATACCGGTGTCATCCTATCACTATGTCGGTACATCCGGCATAGGGACCGGTTCAGCGTACCAAGTGTAGGTATGCCCCCCATATCGGTACCGATACCTGTACGCCCCCAGTACACGAATGAGGCACATTTTGTCCCATTCTTCTAAATAACATGAGAATGAAGCACATTTTTGAACACAAATCAATGCTAATAGTTTAATCGGAATTCAACATATTTATCTAAATTTTATCTGCTAATTCTTTATGTTTTCTTATTATGGTAGTTTTCTGGTGTCATCATTGGAGGTTCAAACACCAGACGCTTTGGGATGAATTGAGACTTGGCACCCAAGTGATTCGGTATCGATGTGATTTATGGAAGGGTAATGGGAAGGTTAAGAGTTTGTGGAACTAGACTGGATAAGGTTGGCTTGTTATTCTACTATCTACGACAAGAAAAATAGAGAGTTTAAAGGAGATAGGGAAAGATATATAAGGGTAATCCTAGTGGGTTATCGACCATAGCTGTTAGAGGCTGAGATGGGGTAAAAGGTTTATGATCAGTTTATGGATTTGCAGCCGTGTCCAGGATTGCTATATGCAGCAACTCTGGCCAGATTTCAGTGACCAATTTTATGTATATATTATGCTGAACTAGGTATAATGTGCAGTCTTAGTGTTATTAAGCTTGTCTAGAGATTTCGGGATTGGCTAGGTGAAGAGTTGAAATCTAAGGAGATTGTTGGTTTTCAAAGTTGCCATTCCTAAATGCTAAAATTGTCCACTCAAATTGTGTTTTGGATTTAGAAGAAATGTTTCGCCGAACACAAGCTGGAACATGCACCAATCTTTTTTAACTTTTCGAAAACAGAACTATCATTGTGAAGTAACCATTTTATTGTTGGGATTAAATGCTATTCTTCTGTTTTCTTATAATACTATACAGCCATTGTTTCCTTGATCTTCCATTTGGTGACCCGCATTATTTTCCTCTCAGTTAGGCTGAACAACCAAATTAGGAATTAGTTGTCTGATGCTTCTTACTTATCATCCTAATCTACTATAGAACGGTCGTGGGGAAGTAGATATTTTACAAACACTTTAGTAAGAAAATGTTTAGGAAGCAGGTGCATGTTTAAGATTCCAACAAGATTTTGAATTGGATATGTTACCTGATATGCCTCAGAACCGACCATAGCCGACATGACAAACCAACTAATCAGAGCTCGCCTCGAAACCTTCAATCAACTAGTCAAAGCCCTCTACGTAGCCGACCCAGAGGCGTGCAGAGAATCCTTTGAATTTCAAATTCTCCCCCCAGCTGGCGACACCTTGGCCACAATCACGAGCAGTTTCTATAACCGCACGGATGAGACGTGCGAAGCACGATGCATGGGTGAAATGCCCGCATGTGATCTTTAGGACATGTGATGGGCTACCAAAAATGGCCGATTCGCATGCCCAAATTCTTTGGCAATGGACTCTGACCGTCGCCTATGTCAACCATTTTTGGAGGATCCTCCAGATAAGTGCTCTCGAGCCCTCTTATGCTCTTGTGCTGCCACTTTGTTGCTCTCACAACACCGCTGCTGTTTTTTGAGAGTCCGTCTGACTTAGGCGTTAGAGGGTCCTCTGTTAGACATTTTTCGGCAAGAGGATTTCTTTGTCTTTGCTGTTTTAGATCAGATTCGGCGTCGGAGTGAATGTCCGAGCACTATCTCTTCCCAGTGCCATCTCGGGAGCGACCAACGTTGGAGCCATTGCCACCTGAGCACAATGACCACTGCCTCATCACCTTGGAGGCATATCGCGATCTTTGGCCAACCTCTAGGGTCTGAATAGCCAATTGTCCGAGCCCTCAAGAAGCTTAGTCAAGTTGGTGCCTCAGTTGGGCCAATTTCCAGCGACAACAAAAAGACCGAGGTACTCGTACTAGAAGCAACTCGCCAGGCTTGAACGAGCTCCGACCTGGAGACTTGGTGCTCAAAAGGACTAAGGTGGCCCAACCAGCAGAACAAGGTAAGCTCGCACTGAATTGGGAAGGGCCGTACAAGGTATCCGAAGTCGTACGCTCTGAAACCTACTGTTTGGAGCATCTGAATGAGACACCTATACCTTGGACACGGAACTCATCCAACCTTCAAGCTTATCACTAGTAAGATGTATCAATGCATTCTATGAACTTGACTTATCAATGAAACTCTTTTCTTCTTGCAAGAAATTGTTCTTAAGTTTTTTAGGTTGGGTACTTAGCTCCCAAGCGAGCATGAGGTCGGATACAGCGACCACCGATAAAGGCGCTCTCATTCGTAACAAGTCGGGCGAGCCATCCAACAACCCTGACTTGCGAGCCCCTTGTGGCTAGGAAGTTCTTGGAGAGCTTCCATGGAGGCTAAACCTCTGTTCGTCGGGCGAGCCCTCCAATGATCTTGGCCTGCAAGCCTTCACAGCTAGGAAGTTTCTAGAAGTGTCTCCATGGGGGCTACACCTCCGTTTGTCGGATGAGGTAGCTAATGACCCCGACCTACAAGCCTTCGCGGCTAGAAAATTTTTGGAGGAGCTTCCATGGGGGCTACACCTTTGTTTGTCGGACGAGCCATCCAACTGCCCCAACTTGCAAGCCTTCGCGGCTAGAAAGTTTCTAAGGGAGCTTTCACAGGAGCTACACCTCTGTTTGATGGGCGAGCCATCCAACGACCTCAACCAGTGAGCCTTCGTGGCTAAAAAGTTTATGGGAGAGCTTTTGCATGAGCTACACCTCCGTTCGTCGGACGAGCCATCCAAGGGCCCCGACCTACAAGCTTTCGCATCTAGAAAGTTTCTAGAAATTTTTTTCGTGGGGGCTACACCTCTATTCGTCCAACAACCTCGACTTGCAAGCTTTGCAGCTAGAAAGTTCTTGGAGGAGCTTTCGCGGGGGCTAACCTTTGTTCGTCAAATGAGCCATCCAACTGCCCCGACCTACAAGCCATCGTGGCTAGAAAGTTTCTAGAAGAGCTTCCATAGGGGCTACACTCCCATTTTTCTGATATCCAAGCTGAGGACTTAGCGAGCTAACCAACTTCTCTAGGTTGGGACGACCCAAGTGGAGATGTCGACCTTTTGTCTATCAGCCTCTGAACTAAAAACTGGGCGAGCCAACCGACCTATTCAGGTTGGGATGTCCCAAGTGGAGATGCCGACATCCCGTCTCACCGGCCTTCAAGCCGAAGACCTGGTGAGTTAACCGATTTCCATCAAGATGGCAACGACCCAGGTTGAAACGTTGACCAACGTCATGGGCAAACAAATAAAGTCCGCCGACCACAAGGCTACAACATAGTTCTTGGATCTTGATAGCTAGAGGTTCAAGCCTTTGGGTATTCCTTGCCTGCAAACACTACCTTAAAAGCTCCAAGTCCCCGCTTTAGCTGAGCAAAGCTGAGACTAGGGGGCAAGACTCTAACGACCTCCTAATGGCGGTTAAGGAAGACCGAGATAGGAGGGCAAGGCCCCAATGTTTCTCCAACGATAAGCTCACTCTTGGCCCCTGGGAGGGCTAGCCTGGACAATCATTGGGGCGATTACACACCATGCCGATTGGTTCTTCTCAATAGAATTGCATGCATCACAGAAATTAGAGCAGAAAAAAAAAAAAAGTTGAGAACTTTTATTCATTCATTGCTTTAATTATAGTGGTGTTAGCTTGGCAACCGAGCAGATTTACAAAAAAACACAACCTAAGACACTATAGATAATTCGGATGAAGCAGCTACTGACTAGGAAGCCACGCTCCGTCTCTTTTGCCACTTCGTCCTCATCAAAAAGCAGCTTGAGGATGGCCGGACCCTTGCTGAGTACAACATCCAGGAGTTCGACCTCCGCCTCGCCCCACATCTTAGGAAGACCAAGGAGATCAAGGGGGAGTCCTCAGTCGAGCAGTCCCTAATGAGGACTTGACGATGTCCCACTCAAGCGCGGCCAAAGGCTCGCACTCCATTGCTTAGGCAGTCTTCCCTTCGACTTTCATGGCCTGCTGTCAGGTGACCTGCAACTCCTTCAAGAGTTCGGAGATCTTGAGGTCCGCATCCTACGTTTGGATTTCACCCATTCTCAGCTCCGCCTCCATCTGACGGAGGATCGTCATCTTCTCTGCGGCCAACCTATCTCATTGAAGCCTCAACTCACTTTCGACCTCCACCACCCTCTCTATGGCCTGTTGGAGGGCCAGCTGGAGAGCCTTAAGGTGGTATGGTAGCCATTCTGCTGGCGAATGATCCATAGCGACAGAGCAAGGGAGAAAGAAGACAGAGAGGATGAAAAACATAGAAACTTTTCCATCTAGAGGGGCGATGCCCTCTCCTTTTATAAAGTTCCCAGACGATTGAGATCGAGCCGTCCCACCTAATCGCTCACCATGTGTTGAGTTTACTGACAGTCCATCTTTTTTTTGGAAAACATTCTCAAGGACCCGTCCTTCGAAACACCGCCCCAAAGTTATTATCCTCATAAAGCCAGTGTAAAGTTCGACAAAGGATTTGCACCAGGCAGCAAGCTTGAGGAAAAATTTTTGGGACTTTGAAAACA
Organism: Phoenix dactylifera; assembly: GCF_009389715.1. Lineage (NCBI taxonomy): Eukaryota > Viridiplantae > Streptophyta > Magnoliopsida > Arecales > Arecaceae > Phoenix > Phoenix dactylifera. The sequence continues at coordinate 1,179,738 of NW_024067699.1, forward strand.
AGCATGGTGTCATCAGCACCTTCATAAGGCAAATAGGCGACCTTGGAAGGCCGTCTTGGATGCGCGATCTTGGCCATGCTGAGACCGGGGGACAAGCCACCTTCGAACCTGCCTTAGCTCATGCACCAATCTGCCTCATTGGATTGATGATAACTTGCATGCTCGCCTGCTCGAGCAGACCTACATTGGCTCATACACTGAGCTACAATGAAGCTTACATCGGCCATGGCGTAGAACTGCTTCAAACGACTTAACAAACTTGGCAAAAGCATGAGTTAGGCCTATGGATCGAGCGACTTCGAGCAGAACACTTAATGAAAAGCAAATGGACTAGAGGAACATAAAAGGATAGTTCATTTTATTTCAAAGGAGAAGGTTACAAAAGAGCAAGAGAAAGAAAAGGGAAATACAAAACCGCAGTTTGTGAATACCCAAGTTGGGGGACTATCCTACTCTCCTTCCTCTTCTCGTTCCTCCTCTTTTTCTTCTTCTTCGGCTCCTCCCAAGAAATCTTTTTCACTAGAAGATTCTCCCGAAAAGATGATTGAGTTGAGGTCGACCTTGGTAAGTAGCTTGTTGACCCTTCCCCTACAAATGGTGAAGCTCTTCTTGAAGGAGTCTCTAGTGGCTTCCAGCATCTCGTTGCGAAACTTCTGCAAATTTTTGTACTCTGTGGTCGCCTGTCGGGCCTCCTCAACTTGGGCGGTTTTCTTCTCGTCTTGGATAGCTTTCTCCTTAGATTGGACGGGCCTTGTCTTCCGCCTAGGCGAATCTCTCGAGAAGCTCTGCCCTCAGCCTCTGCCACTAGGCCATTGAGATGAGCGATCTCTTCCTCGTCCTCCTTTCTGATTTGGTCGGTGCATGGTGGGCATAAGGACTTTTCATTTGTTTCTCTTCGTGCGGCAATGGTGCCCATCTCCTTGTTGATCTCCTGTTGGATCCTCTTGAGCTTGGCCTCCAACAGGTTGAGCTGGGCCTCGGCGGCATCGACCCTTATTTCGAAGAGACGAGCTTAAGCCTCAGCCTTCTTCCTCGCCTTCTCGATCGTCGATTGCTTCTCCTTGGCCTGAGCCTTTCCTCACTTGGCCTAATGGATCCGGCGATCGGCACTCTTTAAGTTGTGCTGGTAGGTGTGGGTGATCTCGACGAGCAACCATGCAGCGTAGAGCCCATGTGAGCAGAAAAAAAACGGTCAGTTCTATTAATCAAAGAAGAACTTCGAAGTAGCGAAGCTTGTAACCTTACCTCAATAGCAGTGCGCACAATGAGAAAATAAGACCCGACCGACCACTTTCGGAGCTCCTCCTCATCCTCGGGTAGCGTAAACTCTCAGTCCATTTTCCACTTCATCTAGGGGTTTTTCTGGTGGAGCACTGATATTCCCGCTACGAATGATACCGCTTCGGAAAGTGCAGACGTCGGCCCGTCCTTCATAAATGAGGTATCTAGAAGATCTCTGCAACAAAATCGAAGAGATGGCTGCGATGGCTCGGCTTCGTTGCTTGATTTCACAACCCGGCTTCACAGCTCACCTCAGTTGGTTGGCCTCACCTGCAAGTCTACTTCCATTGCTCGAGTCAACAAGTTAGCTCGGCTTCGGAAGTGGGGGGCAAGTGATACGCCTTGAAACTGATCACAATTGATGTGGCCGACCGACCAATCAGAGCTTGCCATAAAGCCTCTTATCAACCAGCCAAAGCCTGCCACATGGCCAACCTAAAGGCACACAGAGTTCTTTGAGTTTCAAATTCTCTCCTAAGCTAGCGACACCTCAGTGATGACCGAGAGCAGTTCCTATAATTGCGTGCGTGAGATGCATGGCTGAAACGCTCGCGCGTGACCTTCAAAACGTGCAATGGGCTACCAAAAACTGTCAACTTGTAGGCCCGAATTTTTCGGTGACGGGCACTGACCTTTTTCTATATAAATCATTTTCGAAGGACCCTCTAAGTAAGTGCTCTCGAGTCCTCTTACTCTCTTATGCTACTCTCACAACACCTTCGTTGTTTCTTGAGAGTCCGTCTGACTCAAGCATCAGAGGACTTCTTCGGATTTGTTGTTTCGGGTTGGATCCAGCATTGTAGTGAAGGTCCAAGCACGGTCTTCTCTTTCCGGTACTGCATCGGGAGCGTTCCAACATTGGAGCCATCGCCATTTGAGCACAACGACGACCACCTCGCCACCTTGGTGGCACATCACAATCTTTGGCCATCTCCATGGTCTAAACAGTCAATCGTCTAAGCCCTCCAGCAGCTCAGCTAGTTTGGCATCTCGGTCGAGCCAATTCCCAGCGACAATGTTATCGTAGATAGAAGATTCCCTCTGCTAAGCTATAAACCACACAATTCACTGTTGTCAGATGCCATAGGATCTTTTAATCAGATTATTGCTTCTGTTGTTGTTGTTTTCTAAATCTCATGATGACATACAATCCACTTCTATGCTTATGTTTTAAAGTACGTGCAGCAGCCTTCTCTCCAATATGGCATGGAATACCGATTGCTAATGGTTTTTTCAAGTAATTGCTAAGGAATGATTTTTCCTTCTGTTTTTTTTCTGAATCTCATTAAGACATGAAGTCCGGCTTGTCTCCATCAAGGCATGGAAATGTCCTACTGATAACAGCTTTTTCATTAAATTGTTTAGGAATGGTTTGTCCGTAAAGACTCGTTGAAATGCCTTTGTCTTGCATTTAATTGGTATTTCCTTTCCCTTATAACACATTTACCCATAGGAGCAATTCTTGAATCTTAAGCTAGTTTAAGTTTTAAAGCATCTAATCATCAAATTTTACCTTGTTTCCTGGTCATCCAAAACCTTTGCCATTATTCCAGTAATAAGTAAGGAAAAGACTCTGGTTAACATCCTTTCACAAAAATATCATGTCAAAAGCTGATTTTCATCTCATTCCTTTCTAAAGTCCAGCTCTGACCTAAAAGGAGGCACTACCTTGTAAAGATAGGAGGAATACGGTTCTAGAGGGTTTTTGGCTAACCGAGAAAGTTCCTCGTTGACCTATAATTGAATTAAGCAAACAGCATATGCAATTTTGTTCACAAAAAGATATATGATATAAAAGAAAGTTAAAGAAGAGAATAAAGGGAGAATTGATATTAGACTAGGAGAGGAAGAGGGAATAGACAAAAGAGGAAGAAAGAGAGGAAGAAAAAAAGGTGAGGATAGGAATATGGTTCTAGTGGGTTTTTAGCTAACCGAGAAAGTTCGTAGTTGGCTTATAATTGAATTAAGCAAACAACATATGCAATTTTGTTTACAAAAAGATAAATAATATAAAAGAAAGTTAAAGAAGAGAATAAAGGAAGAATTGATATTAGACCAGAGGAGAAGGGGGGAAGAGGAAGAAAGAAACGGAGAGAAAGGATTATAGAACAGCAAATCTCCATGACTCTTATTCTAAGTAAATTAGAGCTCTAACCTGAGCAGCAAATCTCCATATGGACATCCAAAATCTTTTCTAAAATGCAAAATTCTGAAGCCCTCAGGCCCCATGTGGAGAGATGGCTAAAACAACAACAAAAAAAAAAAAAGAAAAAAAAACAGAAAGAAAGAAAGAAAGGAAAAAAGTGAACTGACTTTGATTGTTTCAACGTCCATGAACCAAGAAAAGAAGCTTACATGTTGCAACATAAGAAGATTCTGGATTTAAGAAAAATCAGATCATATATTTTGTCATTTTATTTGTTTTGGAAAGTTTTTTTCTGCCATGTAACATTTATGCCTGCACATACATACATGCAATGATAGTTTATTTGTTGTTGTATTAACCTAAAGTTTCTTGTGGGGTTTATGTCCATGACTTCTTTTTGTGTATCTGCTTTGGATGGGGGGAGGGTTTTGCAGCTAAGATTTATTATGCTGTGTAACTTTGATGGCATCCCTAGGCAATAATGCTGCTAGAACAAATGGTTACTGTAATTTTTTTCTTAGGTAGTAATGCCATTACAGCAAGAAATTTGCTGGGGATGTGTCTAAGAAGACTACGCATTTCTGGGACCATATTGTGGAGAGAAGAAAGGCTGTTCCATTGTTTTTGCAAGAAATGAAACCAAGAAGGGGAAAAAAACCACTAGGTCACAATAACAGGTTTTAGATATTATAAAAGACTAACATGCTTGGGGAAGTGGTACTCATGCGAACAACATTGTGGTAGAAGTTCTAGGAAAGCTGTAGTTCCTTTGTGTTTTATAATTTTACCTTCCCCCTATATTGGCTATTTATGCAGAAGGTACTATAATTAGTGGGTTTGTTGGTGAATGAGGATACATAAAGCCAAAAACTGAACATTTGGGACAAGGCTTGATGGCTATGGTTATGGTAATACTGAAATGAGTGAAATAAAATGATGTACTTCTTTCGGCAAGAGGTAACATCTTTAATTACATATTGGTTAAGGAACTTTTGTTCATTGTATTAGTATTCCAAGCCATTGAATTACATTCATCAAAATATTAATATATCATCTCTATACTTTGGTGGATCAGTTACATTGGCTCTCATACTTTTGTGTTGCATATTCCAGAGCTAGAGAATTAGATTGATTCAAATTATAGCTCAACATAGAAAATTCAAGCCAGAAAGTCAAGTAAGTATGAATGTTCATGAGTTCATTTGTGTTCAGTCATTGTAATTTATGCACTTAGTGAATCGTTCAAAATAAATAAAACTATAAGCCTGATCAGTATTAACTCATTAAGGATATTGATAAGGTGTTTGGATATTCCGAAAAAAATGAAAACTCTGTTCAAGATCGTGTAGTAGATAAAATTTTGGAATTTGACTCATCTAGTTCCCAGTGGTTCTAAGTCAAGTCTAACATTTGATTTTTAGTTGGGCAAAATGTGTAGCTTGCTTATAGAATCTGACCCTATCAAATTTTTGCCACCTTGTCCTTATTCTATTTCCACATGGTTTAAAAGGCAGCAAAATTAAACAGGCACTTAAGCAGGTTCTGTAGATTCAAGTCCTAGATTTGAAACCTAGTTGCGTGATATTTGAATATGTTAACAATATTCCAGTCAAAAAAAGAATATGTTAAAGCTAGAGCACCTCCATCCCATTACATCTACTGGCCAGTTGGTTAATGCTGATGATTTAATAATGGTGGCGATGAGGCAAATTCATTATTATGTGTTCTCAAAGAATTTAGTGGTTGGGTGAGGATAATCTTGGTTTTATAACAAGGAAAAAATTTATGGAGGTGGGATCTTTGGAAAAACAAATGTAGTGTCATAGACCATAAACCCACAGAAAGTAGATGTCCAGAAACACGACTGGTGTTTGACCTAAAGTCATATAAATTTAATTAAAAGGAATGGACTGAAAGTAGGTTTGAGTAAAAATTTTCTACTTCTCTATATACTATATAATCCTAATTCCTAATGCTCCAAGAAAGTTAGAAATGCCTGTATAAGTGAAATCTGCCATTGTAATACATACCAGATTTTGAGAAATAAGGCAAAGATTCTATCTGTTCTTCTTCATGGTGTTCCATGCGCTGAATGTGAAACCCTATGATCTTAGATGTGATTGCTAGTAATTTGGTGGTCTAATGCCGCCTTCCTCGTCTATCTTATTATTTCCATCTATAATTTTTAATCTAAAGTATCTCTAATACCAATGCATTTGTTTCTTGCCTTATTTTTGACCTTTGTAGGTCTCTCCCAATTAAAATTGAAGTAAACTTTAAATTTCCAGTAAACAAAATATTTAGCTTCTCCTATTGTAGAAACTCCATAAAAAATCTCAGTGAACCTGCCTTTCTAATGCATTTTCATTAAAATATTAGACCCAAGTTCTAGTAGACCCTGAATTTTAGGTTTAATAGGCTGAACCCTGTCGGACCCGCGAGATCATTATCTATATTCCTGTTATACATATTATTAGTTCAGTGCTTCACGTGTTTGATTTTGCAGCATTACTTCTTAAGGTTAACAATCTACATAAAATATGAGAGGCCAAAGATTCTGCAGAAAATTATCATAAATAAGTTCATCTTATTTATATCGAACTTGGCCTTATTTTCTGACTCTTGCTCATATTGTATTTGCAGCTTCCTTTTAAGCCCTGCATTATTTTATTATTTAGGAAACCAATTTCTTGGAACCATCTTTAATTAATTTATTAATGAAATCAGATGCCATTTAGTATTTTGTGGATGTTGTTTCTTTCTGTTATGTCTATTTTATTTGAAACTAGAGAAAAAGTAAAGCGGAAGTATTATGGACACAATTAGACTATTTATTCGTGAATGTATAAACTATGTGGCTTAACAGTCATGTGATTATATATTATGAATTTTTATGCATTACAGGAATATGTATTTGCTAGTTTCAGTAACCACTCATATGAGAGCTTTCTAAGATTTCTATTATATATATATATATATATATATATATATATATATATATATATATATATATATATATATATATATATATATATATATATATATATATATATATATATATATCTTTGTTTATCAGTATTGCGCTGCTTTTAGTGTTCCTGAGCGATGCTTATTTAAGATAAATAGATATTTAGAGTCAGGAGTTTGTCATATTACTTGTAGTACTGAGTGATATTGAGTCTATTTGCATCACAGTATCTGCTATCATCTTCAATGGACAAAACAGTTCGACTATGGCACATGTCTAGCAATTCCTGTTTGAAAACATTCTCTCACAGTGACTATGGTAAGTATATTATGTGCTTTCTTGTCTTGCATTGGTCCTTCATTTTGGTTTAGGCTTCTTAACTAGCTAATGTCTTCATGATGCTTTCTTCACTTTCCTTGATGTAGTGACTTGCATCCAATTCAATCCTGTTGACGACAGATACTTCATTAGTGGATCCCTAGATGAGAAAGTTCGCATATGGAGTATTCCTGATCGTCAAATAGTTGACTGGAATGATTTGCATGAAATGGTCACTGCTGCATGCTATACGCCTGATGGACAGGTTTTTATGCTTGATACTGTGATTACTTCATTTTTATTGTTTCAGTTTACAATTACATTTCCAGGAATTTGAATCGATCCTCCAGGTTTGTCTTAATGCTTGTTATCTGTTGGCTTCTGAAGGGTGCACTAGTTGGTTCACACAAGGGAAGTTGCCTCTTGTACGACACATCTGGTATGGACCATCACGAACTTATCTCTCTCTCTTCTCTCTATCTCCATCCCTCCCCCTCCCTTCCCCACTTCTTTCCCCCCTCATGTGTCTTATAGTGAACTTTTTTTGCTTGTCTGATAGGGAGCTTTTTGCTACGCCAAATCTAAGTGAAGGACCTGTATGTTTATACTCTGTAACCTTTTATTTGTTCTTCCAGATAATAAACTTGTTCAAAAATGTCAAATTGACTTGCAAAACAAGAAAAAGAAGTCTAGTCACAAGAAAATTACTGGTTTCCAGGTATCTAATTGCAAAAGGCATGAATTATCTTTATTCTGATCGTATCTCACAAATTTTTTGAGGTTCTCCATCTTGTAGTAAATTTCAGAACATTGTATGGTTGGCTTTGCTGATTAGTTCTCTTCGACAGTTTGCCCCAGGGAGCTTCTCAAAAGTGCTGATTACATCTGCAGATTCACGAATCCGGGTAATTGATGGTGTTGAATTGGTTCACAAATTCAAAGGTAGAAGCCTGTCCTTGAAATTATGCTCTCACTATACAGTATACATAAGGTTGCATATTTGCAAGTTATACAACATAGCTTAAGTTATATTAGTAGAGATTAGAAAATTTTCATTTAAAAGATGACTGCTTTAGCTGCCTAGACAGCCTGCTTGGGTGCCTCATCTTAACATTTTTTATCATGTTAGAGTGTGGAGGATGTGATTGGTTGTAGCTTTGTACTGGATCCTGCCATGTTGATACCTAACAATTCTTAGTTCTTAGATATTCTTTTGTATTGTTGATTATTACTGTTTATTTTATGTTTCTCTTATTGTTTTTTGTAATTTATTATTTTGGTCCATCTTGACCTCTCGGCACATATTTAGCACCAAGGTACCAGGCACTCCCCTTGGCTGTCCATTAACTGCTTGCAGTCTTTGAGACAAGGATCTCTATGCAATTTCCAAAAATGGACTATGAAGTTGGTAGCATATTTCACATGTATTCTAGTGTGAATGATTTGTACTTACCAATTTTTGAAGAGAAGTCCAAATCTTACTCAAGATTGTCATCTTCTCCCATATGCTTGAATTTGGAATTCTTAATGCATCGTCCATCCCATCTTCAAGCAAGGATAGCACTTTGTACCTATCTCCTCATAGATGATCCAAGAATTATTAGTATGATCATTGTATCTATCTGCTTTCAGTTATGGCAATATGAAATGTGAGATTGAATTGAAGATGTCAGCATAGCTACAATTTGTATTAAAGATACTGCCAAATGTAGTTTAGCAATTGAGGTGAAATGGCTTGGTTTTCCCTCTTTAAAATGAGCTTTTTAAGTTTCATTTTGGAAGGGTCTGTATCTTTTTAATCTAGAGTGAACCATGTGAAGAATGAAAGTCATTATAACAATTAGAGGATGAAAACCTTGATATAAAGAACTTCAATTTTTTTTACAGCAATACAAATTAAGTTCATGTTCCAGTTATTAAGAATTAGTGGTCTTTGATATATTTATTTGTAGTTGGTTCCATTGAAGCTCAAGCTGGGTTCATTTCCAACATTATAGTACTAGCTCCAGTGAAGCCAAAACAAATATGGCTTGTTGAATTTGAATTTTTCTAGTCCTAATTATAATCATATTTCACCTTCCTTGTTACATGTGCACAATATAAAAATAGCCGAATGCTTTGTGAATTTCACTGCTATTGCTTAAAGTTGTTGAAACTACACACAAAGAACCTATACTGCAAGAAAATACTGTAGAATGTTGTTAATAATTTGTTTGGTTTCTTTGGCTTTCTTTAATGTTTTCAATTTTTTGAATTCTTGTTTTCTTTGAATGAAACCTGAAATTTGGAGCAAAGCTGCCAAGACAATCAAAACTCTGAAATTGGAACTCCATAAGCACTACTGAAGCTGAAATTCAGTTTTCACCCCATGTTTCTAATTATTCTAGGAGTCAAAATGTAGCTACTTGTAAAATAAAACACCCCAGGGTACACCAAATTTAGTAGCAAGAGATCTAGGCATAGAAGCGATAAAGAACAAGGTAGAATTAGAAAACAAAAGTCCTGCAGAAGACAGAGGTATTAATCATCTTATAATGGAATCTCAAAGTTGCGTCTTTCATATAGCTTGTCTTTGAAATGTTCTTCCCCCTCAAACAGTGATTGGTAGATTTTCACAAAACAAGGACTAAAAGAGAACTTATGGGCGATCAGAGGAGTGAACAAAAGCTAAAACTTTAGTAATTGATGAGAGTTGAAGAAGCCATTAAGAGGGCTGTCGTCTGCAATGCGATTACCATCCTCAATGTTGATTAGAAAACATGACAGGAAAGAGGGTGCTGGGGACTGGAGGTAGGAGGCGAGGGCTATGGTGTGATAGTATGAGTAACTAGATGCGAGGTAGCAGAGGATCAGGGATTTGATGACCCAATTCCCTTGATACTCTCAACTAAGTTCATTGAAGGCATCGCTTCAATTTATTGTTAACTATGTCTACACATCAAATCCTTTCAATGTATAAAAATTTTAATGTGAAATGGAATACTTCCTCTTGTTTCTCTCGTTCTCACTTGCTTGATTCTTTCATTAGCATGGCTGCTTAAATATTCTTACATCTTCATCTGTGTTTGGTTTTTTTTTTAACTGATTAATGCTTAGAATGGTGGCATGGAGATTGGACATCTTAGGTTTCAGATTTGACAGCCGGTTAGGTTTATGGACTACTGAGGAGGCTGGATATGGCATTTGGGAACTGGTGAAATCTACAGTAGGGACAGTACGGATGTTAGTGGATTTAGAGGTAGGAGAGTAGAGGATTTTGATCTAAGGTAAGGAGCTATGATGCATGAACGATGGCATATCATAAGTTAGGGCTGGACCACAAGCTTATGATGGGTTAACAGAAATATCTTATTAATGAACTATGATGCACATGAATCACTTTTTATGCGGGTAATATTTTTCTGCAACACATAAAAACAAAAGTGCATAGCTTCAGCATTCAGTTTTATTGTTTCAACTAAGGCAAGATATCTTCTCATTGTTCATATCAAAACTAACTTATAAAGAAAACATCTTTTTAACAGGAGAAATTAGCTAAGTTTTCTTGTTAAAAGGGCATAGCAAAAGTTACCATGTTGACCAAATATTTTGCTGGTTGCTGATGCAATCACCTTTTTTTGAGGAAGCGAAACATGACAGTTGTTAAAGTGAATGGACCAATAGGGTGGTTTGACAAATGATATGTGAGTTCTTAACTTGGTTGATCTTCCTGCAATGAGTTATAGATCTTCATCCCATGTTACATACCAAGATTAACTGTGCATGCTAATCCTGGGACATGATCAATAGTCTTACTAAAGAAGTCTCATGCCTTGGACTGGAATATTTGCCTGCAACCATCGCTTTGTTGCAGGAAGCTTCTACCTAGGTAATATACCTGCTCCAGAAACACCCTAGAAACTTGAATCGGCATCCCACGACCTTCCTTCAAGTGTTTTTAGAATATTTACTTCCTCGTACTCGCAGCAGTACCCTCTCTTTATTCTGGCAATTAAGAACTATCCACCAAATCTCAGTAGTCTACATTTTACAATCCCAAAATTGCCTCCATTAATTAATGGGCATGTCAAATTTGCATAGCATGTGATACTTTTGAGGAGATATTAGTGCTCAATAAAACAGGCATAGCAATTTTTGTGATTGATCTGAAAAGTGTCATGATTTGAACAGACAAAATCCTGATCAAAGGCCTTCTTTTGTTAATTTTTATCAAATTTATCTAGAAATTAATAATCTGTTTAATTCTGAGGATCCTGTTTCTATCATCCTGATCTACACTTCAAACTACTAATTTACTGCATATTTAACCATATTTACTGTTTATGGAAGCCATCCTGTTTCCAATGTATGTAATGTCATCCCATCTGATTTTTGCTTGTAACAGTTTTGGATTTATGAAGCATATTCAAGTTTTCTATTTGATTTGATATTATCATGGAGTTTGCAATATTTCTGTACGATATCCAAAAAATGTTTTCGATTGTTCTTTATGATGTTAGCTGAAATTGATATATGGCTATTCTTTTTCAGGTTTTCGCAACACAAGCAGCCAAATTTCAGCCTGTGTGACTGTGGATGGGAAGTATGTGATTTGTGCTAGTGAGGACTCACATGTGTTTGCGTGGAAATATGATGATGATTCTCAACCTAGTAGAAGCAAAGGTGTTGCCACTGTTATGCATTCTTACGAGCATTTTCATTGCCGGGATGTGACAGTTGCTGTTCCTTGGCCGACCAGCAGCATGGGAGGGAAGCCAGGGACTCGATGCGATAGACTGAATGGAGTTTCCAAGGCAAATCCACAGCTGCTGGTTGAGGCAAATGGGCACCAGCATTCACCTTTTCCTGCTTGTCGGTATATAGATATAAACTCGAGCAACTATTGTGACAAGGTTTCTGCTACCTGGCCTGAAGAGCTCATGACAGCAAACAAACAGAGCCCTCCTAGTATTGGTGATATTTCCGATGGGGGCATGCCGGGGCAGAGCAGGTCAGCCTGGGGATTAGTTATTTTGACTGCGAGTCGTGGGGGTGAAATCAGGACATTTCAGAATTTTGGCTTTCCAATTCGGGTATAAATTCCTCCATTGCTCCAAGAAATTGCTAAAGCCCTTGGCTGGGGATGGAATCATTTGTCCCACAATTCAACAGGGCTCTTCCCAACTTGATGCTATCATAGTTTTGTGTATAGATAGATATGGATGTGGGAGGCCTGTGATACCCATGCTCCCTTGTTCACTTGCTTGGCCGATTTGTGAGAGAACCAATGCAGCCGTACTGCTCCCTGATTCAAGAGTTACCCAGCTTCCTTTATTCCCAAATGTACATTAAAGTGAAAGCGAAAAGGGATGATGCTGCCGGCTGGTTGGACCTCAACTGATTCTTTTTACCATTCGGAGTTTGTCTTGTTCAGGGGTATACAGTTCAAGGTACCCCATGCTGTCCCACTTTTGTTTTTATTTAAATCAATGTAAGAAGGAAATTTCAGTGCTATAACAAAATTACAGTTAGGATGGGGAATTTGTTTATGTTTAGCAGCTTATGTGGCATGAGAAAGGAAGCAAATGGTATGCAGCAAAAGTAATGCGTGACCTCTTTCAGCTATAAATTCAAGCAATCCATGAAAGTAGGGTTTTTTTTTTCAATTAAAAAGAATTCCCTACTTCCACCTGTCTAAAAGTGGAAGTCAGTCTCCCACATACTACAGCTTCCACCATGAATGTGTCCAACAGACACCATGCAGAGAGTGAATAAAATAAGCAAGTGCAGGTGCATATGATTGGCAAAGTAGCCCACCAATCGCTAGATAAATTCTTAAACAAATTGGATGAACTTTCGAACTGCAAAGCAATTTGCCACGAATCCCTTCACTGACATATAACTGCCCAAGGAGTCAGTGCCTGGATGTTCAACGTGGTGAATGAATGATCATATGACCGCAGTTTGCTGAATCCCACAGGCTAGTTTATCCAAAAACTCGAAATGGGTTCGTGCTCGCACAGCTCGATAGGATTTTTTTTTTTTACTAAAATAAATTATATACATTACAGATACGAATACATTCAAAAAAAATTAAAAAATAATAAATTTCGAAATATACCAGATAGCTCCTTCTTCTTCACTTAGAGTATTTTTGAAATGATTGGCTATATATGAGGCCATCCAATCTGCTGCTCCATTAATCTCTTTATATACATGCCGGTAAAATTATTTCATCAAGAACCATAATTTAGATATTTCTAAACAGCAGGTCATATTCGTCCTCTCTACCCTCGTGCCGACAGGTTATTATAAGAGTATATGGCAGCTTAATGTTTTGCCTGATGCATGTCCTTGCAATAGTAGGTAACCAGAAGCTGCTGCTGCTGCTACTCTCGCTTCAGCTAATTGTGATCCAAAAGATTTGTGAGTAGGTTCACTACCATTTATTGTCATGCAGCGATATGCATGATTCAGAGCATGTACTCTCACAGGAAACGATTGGAACAACTCGGACTCGACTGTAGGAAAAAAAAAAAAGAAGGGTGGGGGACGGGGGGAGATCATGCCCTGCTCTTCGATATGCATGATTCAGAACATGTACTCTCACAGGAAACGATTGGAACAACTCGGACTCGACTGTAGGAAAAAAAGAAGGGGGGGGGGGGGATCATGCCCTGCTTTTCCTCTTCCAACTGTATCACACTAACTGATTATTATTGCTTATCCACAGAAGCGATGGCCTACACTGCAATGGAAGTAGATAAAAGGAGGACAGACACTTAACCCTACAAGCTGAAACCGCACTCGAAAGGATGGTATCACATCCTGACAAGATACTTGACATAGCACTGCACATCACTATAGCATTCTAGCGCACACCGTCCTAAATTGTAAACACCAAAGGAGCAACAAGGATTTTTAGTAAAAAAAATGGAGCAACAAGGACAAACATTCCTATCTTCCTTCATGGCTGCTCGGTTTTGTCGCGGCTGGGAAGTTTGAGCTCTGTAGTAACAAAGCCGGCCATGTCATCCTCCCAACCACTCCAATACGCTGAAGAAGGATCTGGAATTACGGGCTGCGGAGGAGGAGCGACCTGCCATGAGCTCCCCATGGTGACGTTGATGCTGGGGCTCTGACCCTCAGCAACGGGGACATATGGGTAGGAGGAGGAGGAGGAGAAAGGATTGATGATGTTGCTGTATGAGTCGATGGTGAGGGGCATTGTGGTGGAGAATTGAGAAGGTGGTGGCAGCGGGGGATCAGTTGCCAGCAGCGAGGTGATGAAGCTGCCGGCAACGCCGTATTCGGCCTGCATCGGCAGCGCCGGCGGGCGAAGCAGCACCTGGCGGAGAACTTCAGGAAAGATGATGCTGCTATGATCCCGGGAGAACGGTAGGGACTGCTTCTGCTGCCGCTGAGGCTGAGGAGGCATCACCGGACTGCTATTTATGACGCTGGCATTTGTATCGCTATCAGCAGCAGAAGCGTTGCCAGCGGTGGAGGTGGTTGGAGTGCTCTTCTGGCGCTTGTTCTTGCGGCCGCCGCCGACGGGGACGTTGCGGAGGGTGCCGCCCTCGGTCCAGTGCCGGCGGCAGGTCTTGCAGAAGTGCCGTGGCTGCGACTTGCTGTAGTTGTTGTAGTAGCAGAACTTGGTGTTGTTGGACTGGCACCTCGGGCACACCAGCGGCGGCCAGTGCTGCCTCTGCTGCTGCTGCTGCGGCTGCAGGTTCCTCGCCTGGCTCACCGGCTTCGGCATCTCCAGCCCTCCACTCCTCAATATATCCTTCAAAAATCTCATCGATCAGATGAAGAAAGAGAGTTTGGCTATCAAAACAGATCACACACACATATATATATAGGTGGGGATCGATGAGATGCGATATACCTGCGACCAGTCGAGGCCGGTGGCGGAAGCCTGATTGGAGCTGAGGCCCATGGTGAAGAAGTACTTAACGATTGGGGAAGAGGAGACAGCACAGGCAGCAGAAGATGAGGCCGGTGACTCGGTTGAGCCAGAGAACCCAGCTCTCCGGGAGGAGGACACGGCAGGAGGAGGCTTCGACTGCTTGCGAGCGGCAGCGGATGACAACTAGTCGTTCCAAAAGGAGGGACCGAGATGGCATGTCGGGCTGGTAGCGAAGCTTCTTAGCTCGACCACTTCTCACTACTACTACTCGAATCAACACAGGAACAACTCTATCTATCTATGTAAGAGATTTGAAGAGGAGGAGGAGAAGGAGGTGATGGAGAGATTGGGTATAGCGAGAGAAATGAAGATTGGAAAATGGTTAATACAGGGTCTTCGGTGTGTGGGACTCCCCATGGGTTCTTATATGGGTGGGGAGGAAGGGGGCCAAAGGGCGAGAGCGAGGGCTGGTGTTACTTAGGCCGTAAGGCGGAAGTGGACGAAACGGAACGGGACGGAACGGAGGGGAGGAGGTGGGGATTGCGAAACACGTGCAGGTTTGCTTGGGACGGGACGGGGGGGGACACGTGAGCCGGTCTGCGTTTATTTGAGGGTTGGTAGGATTGGAACCTAAGCTTTCAGCTCTTCTCGTGGGCGGTTTCGCTGAAAAACCCTGGCGGTGTCTTAGAGTGCAGACGAAAAACCCAGCCACCAGTTTGTGCAACAACCGTTTTGTAGCCCTGGGTTCCATTTTTGAAAAGCAGTAACATGGCTGTCACACTTAACTAGGTCGGCGATTGGGTTCGGTTCGGATCGGATCTAAATGTCTCGATGAATAGTTCGATGATTTGAACCAATGTGCTTGCTGAACAAGTTATTCGATTCAATTTTACATCAAGAAAGATGTAACTCGATTCGATTGGTGTTCGTTAGATTGATAGATTTGGTTAAGGGGGTTATGTCTGAGATGGTATGATTAACTAGTTAATTAACTCGACAGATTGAGCCGTTGTAACGTTTCTGAGATTGAATACCTTTTCATGTTTCTGAATTTCAAGTCATTGTAATGTTTTCCAATGTCAGATGCATAAGGTTAGCGTATGATCAAGTACGATTTGAAGGTAAGTATAAGGTCCACAAGCACGTACCCACATCAATATATTGCTTCAATGTAGGACGAAAAGGGTTACGAAGTAAGTCGTTGTGGGCCACTCTAAACTTGCTCAAGCAATGAATCTAATTACTCTATTTCACCAAGCTTACCTGGTCGGTATGATATTTTTTTTAACCTGAGTTGCTACTAAACATCCAAGATCTATCAATGAGAAGTGGCTTAAAATTCAAGTACGTAAATAAAATTCTCAGGGATCACAAATGTTCAGCTCAACATTCATATAATTGCCCATGACATGATCTGAATTGCTCTACTCTAACTGCCAGGACCAACAACAGAACTTAAATCAAGAAAAGTCATCTCCATTTCGGCTCAAAATTAACCGAAGCAGGACTTCCAACTTGGCCAACTAAAGAAGGGATTAAAATAAAAAAAAAAGAAGGCTCTGGCTGATCGATCACTCCTTGGTCTTCTGTTTTCAACTGCATGAACGAAGAAGACGCGGAAACCTCTTGGTCTCGAACGTTGGCAACCCAGAAAGGGACGAGATTCGAGTGCGTTGCACGAGGACGGCTTGGGGCCTCCGTTTCTTTCCGCTGCCGGCCGGGCGTATCAGCCAAAAATGGCTGGCTCCCGCTAGTGGACGACAGAGAGAGCGACTGACAGCGAGATGAGTCGGTGGCGATAGTGGGTTCTGTGGGCCATCTTCTCTCTCCCTCTCACTCTCCTCTCCCTCCCTCCCTCCCTCTCTTTCTCTCTCACTGTCTCTCTCTCTCTCTCTCACGAAAGACACAGCGAAAGACACAGCGCCAGTGTTGTCCTCGCCCCAGTAGATGCGTTCACTTTTGAGAACGGAAACGGAAGGCGTTCGTGGCTTCTCCCTTCGTTGTCCGTTTGGGCGAGGGTGGCGAGTGGCACGGTGACCTCACGCTGGACCTCGCTAGAGGACGTCATAGCTTTGGAGTGGGGCCCTTGCAACGTTTGCCCATGTGTCAAAAGCTTATTGGGCCTCTTTTGTATACAGGGTGGATATACCGCGGGAAATAGTTTACGTGCATGATTAGGTCATAGTATATACTACAACCACAATATCGAACAAATAGTTATTGGAAAAAAAAAAAAAAGGCTCGAAAGATACTTTATGCGCCTTGCGTATCACATTCATCTCGAGCTTCTCATGTTGGATGAGTGCAAGCATATCTCATATATAAACATGATTTTAGAGGGAATTAAGGCTGCTATCCACATTTGTTGTCTTGAATATATTCAAGGATCATGTGGTCAATTGCCTTGTGATTCGGTGTCGTCGTTCGATGTTGCTAGCACAATATATTGTAGCTTGCTCTCGCCAACATTCTCGAATTTTGAATCATGTTTGTGCATCGACCAGCAAGTGTTCATCAATGTTTTCGTGGTGTTAGTATTTCAAAATTCTCAAGTAACCACCACAGAGTAACGCTAGTTTAGATTAGAAATCTTGCTTGAGTTATCTAGTTGATGTGTAGCTCTTGTAACTTTTCTATGCGAGATTTATATTGTTAAATCGCCTCACCTCCATGTGCAAGGTTTCGTTTTCCTCTAGCCAAAGACTCTCTTTTCTTGAACATGCAACTCAGCATCAAGACCAACTCCCAAATCTTTGTAATGTTTGGTTCCACCTGGAGACCCTTCCTGCTTTTTCCTCTATCAGTAGCCAAGCTAGCCCCCGGAACAGTCCGAAATCAATCAGTAGGTGACCCTAAAAGTCCTTTTCCTAAACTCCGCAAAAATACCTGTTGAAAAAACCACCTGGAACACAATCTTTGGCTTGATGCTCTTGAACTACTCCTACATCTATATATAAATGTTGGTTCATCAAGAATATGCAAGAAAGGCATTTCAAATTGTTGATTCATCGCCAAAGATGGCTCTGAACCAATAGTTCATTATCTAATGGATCTTTCCGTTCTAATACTCTATCCGAGAGTTACCAATATTTATCAAATTTGTTCTCATCTAACAAAACGCTATTGGATCAAATGGCAAATACATTGTTGAAAAAGATATGGCTTTTTCCAGATGAAATGAAACATTTGATTCATGTAATAGGAGAAATATTTTTCATTCCTTAGACATAAAAATATGTGGCCATGAAAAATGAATTAAGTGGAACAAACAGAATTGACTGGGTGGTAGAGTCGTGCAGCAGGCCCCGTTGCTTGTGGAGAAAAAGTGACAAAGAATTTGATTGTGATGCCCGTAAAGCTCCCCTTTCTCTCCCTTTCCCATATTTCTATACCTGGCAACTGTCTCCACATAGAAATTCTCTTCTTTTCTCCCTTATTGGTTAGACAATCATCCAAATGGTCTCGCTTGAATAATTGAGGGTGTTATCTCCATACAAAAAGACGCCCTAGATCTTGGGATACTTCTTCTCTAGCAGATTATTTATTTTTTCGTTCTTCTGTCTCAGAAGGTGTTTAGAAAAAAATAAAGGATTAATTCGTTCTTGATAGTCATTTCTTTAATCAGTGAATAGGAGAATACTCGAGATCAGAATTGTAGGGAGGTGCTTCTTGATTATTACTACCAACTTAAGGCCCTTATTATGATTTGTTTTATGCCAAAATATCTCTTTTTTTCATCGGGGGATAGTTTTCCGCAGCGACAATGAATTGGCAATCCACCTTTCACAACACGAAGGACATTTGCCTTTAAAGTGAATTCCTTGAGCAGCCATTCGAGCTTATCCGATGAAAAGAAAGAGACTTCCTCAAGACATTTAAGTGCTAATATTATTGTTTCCCGATATCGTGTGTAGGAAAAAGGAAAAACTTCAAACATGGCTAAATCAAATTCATCTAGATAAAATTATAAGAGAAAACACGTAATTAAGTTGGCGGGAGTAATCTCATGAGACAATGACATATCCTTTTCCTTATTGTCACGACCCTCGCCCCGCTTCTGGCGGGCCGCCGCGACGGTCCTAGGGTGCGGGTAGGCATAAGGCCACCAGCCACCACGTAGAACCCTACTACCTATCAATCATCAATAAATTCTAAAAAAATTTTGGCATGATGCATGCACAAAATGATCACCTTTCCTATGGTGACCTGTCAGGATTATTTCAATAAATACAACAACACTCCCTGTCAGAGCAGCAATCACATAATCTGTCACATAATGAACCTAGACAATATATATCAACACATCATCACAGGCATATAACTCATCTGTATAAAAATCTGGTTTCCATTCCATCCATGGTTAAACCCATATCCACAACAGGATCTATGACTGTAACTATACACTATATACAACAGAAGGTTTATAATACACCAAAAGGGTATAAACCTCTATCTACATTATACTATACTATAGAGCGGCACAGCTAGCAGGCAATTTCTAACCCTGCTCCTCTCTATACAATACCTGCCCTGCAATCAAAAACACCAAACTGAAAAGTGAGTATATGAATACTCAGTGAGTGGAGTAGAGAGTACTATGCACATGAGACAGAATATAATCATGGCTCGAGATGAAATCTCAAGATCAATAACAAGATGAACATAAACTCAACATAGAGAATATGGAGTAAATCATCAATATCATCACAATCAATATCAACTCATCTGAAGCATATATGGAATAATCAAGTAAACATATATGCTACTCATGAATATGCTCAACAAATCATAATGCTGGAATATACAAATCAGGTGTCAATATGCTGAATCATCGATAAATAGCTATCGGGAGGTGGATCTTACGCCCCAGGCGAACCACAACAACTTCCTACTGCCATATGCATACATAGAATATGACACCACACCAATATGTAAATCAGGATGTTAATATGCGAAATCATCACTAGACAGCTGTCGGAAGGTGGGTTTTACGCCCCAGGCGAACCAGCAACAACTTCCTACTGTCACATGCATATGCAGGATAAGATACCATATCGATAATGTAAATGCTAGACAGCTGTCGGGAGGTGGGTTTTACGCCCCAGGCGAACCAGCAACAACTCCCTACTGTCACATGCATATGCAGGATAGGACACCATACCGATAATGTAAATGCTAGACAGCTATCGGGAGGTGGGTTTTACGCCCCAGGCGAACCAGCAACAACTCCCCACTATCACATGCATATGCAGGATAAGACACCACACTGATCATGTAAATGCTGGCCAGTATCCAGAACAGAAATCCATCTCACATCTATATACTAAACGGCACCTCGCGGGAATTCTACATCCGCGGAAAGCCATACTGCACCTCGCGGGGTCTTACTATACCCGGCGGCAAGCAGAATATAAGTCGTAAGACCGGCCGATCCTACGCCTAGGGTCGTGTCCCCCCTACGAAGAGACTGGGCTCCACCCACCCAGAAGGCTACTATGTGCACAAAGGCCGATGTTCAACCCCCATCGACTATAGGTGTCCTGCAGATACTGCCAAGCCATGCATAAATGCCATAATGCATCCTCCCAATACTCTACTAAAAAGGAGTATGATCAAGACTACCACTCACTCGACTCCGACCCAATCATAAACTAACATCAGGGTTGGGATTGAGGGGTCAAGGGTGTGCAATGCAACTCAATATACCATGAGAAGAGCTCTACAAGTCTTTGAAATAGAGGAAATGAAATCAATTTACAAAAGAAGTCATTTCACAATTCGGATCCAATTTAACTACTCATAAAGGAGTATAATCAAGGCTACCACTCACAAGTCTTTGAAATAGAGGAAATGAAATCAATTTATAAAAGAAGTCATTTCACAATTCAGATCCAATTTGATTACTCATCTACCCCTCGTAATTTCTCTCAATGTTTCCTCAAATGCATGTACAGAATAATCAAGCATGGAGAACAAAACATAGAGGGATCTACCACAATAATTAATCAATAAGCTCAGGTGGAATCAAGTCACACTTGGCAACATTCATGAAAATGAATAAGAAATGTGCTCATGGTGCAAAGTACAAACTCCCACTCACCTGTCAATCCGGAACAGCCCTGATACGCTTCTAGAACTTTATGGTAGGCAGTAGGGGATTTCCTCTTCTTGTTCCCTAGCTTCTTGCCCAACTGATACATGCATTTACAATACATTTAGTATTGTATCAAGGGCCATAATCTATGTGCCAATCATAAATATATGAACTTTAATTGATTCAACTCTCCCGTTCCCTAAATCTTTTCTTTTCTTTCTTTTTTTCTTTGTCTATTAATTAACTCACCATTTATGTATATTAGGGACTCCCTTGCATGAGTACAAGGTCCCCTTAGCTTAATCTAGGCTTAATACCCTATTATGGCATGAAATCTCCTATTTTCCCACCCGGATGAACAGTAACCCGGACCGACAGCCGGTTACTTCATCCCGGGTTTGATCCACTTTCCAATATCCAAATTTGATGAAATTTTTACCTAACATTCTACTCTCATAGAAAATTCCAAAAAGGTAACATGCATCACTATCGAAGGCCGTTTGACCTCCAAAATAATTTGCCGAAGTTGGGACTTCGACACAGTTTTTTCCTAATGCCGGAAAAATTTGTCAAAATTCGATTCTTCTTCTTTTAACCACCTCTACAACCCTTATCCAACCCCTCTAGACTACATACACCCTTTGTATAGCCTAATGTCATCAAAAGACTAGATAGAGATGGATATTTACTTTTTTCTTTTTGGAAATCGAGGTCCTTGCGTAGAGGAGAAGGAGATCTACTCTTTTCCCTTCAGCTGGCAGCGCAACCGGGATTTCCTTCCCTTCCTTTTTCTTCTTCTTCTTCCTCTTCTTTTCTTCCTTTCTTTTTCTCTTCTTCTTTTTCCTCTCTCTGTCCATCTGAGACTTCCCCCTCTGTGACTCTCTCTCGGTTTCCATCCAAAAGCCACAGCAAACCCCCCTAATTAAGTCACATTAAAACACTATTCACGCTTTGTTTAATATTATTAAATTCTCATTTTGCCCCTAACACTTCAACATATCTACTGTTATACCATTAACTTTTGATTCCTTTCCAATTTTACCCTTACCACTTCAACGCATCTACAACTATGCCATTATCTTTTGATTCCTTCCAATTTTGCCCCTTATTTCAATTTTAAAGGACTATTCTATCCTTTTTTATATAAAAAAAATATTTTGGGGTTATTACATCCTCCCCCCCTTATATAAAATTCGTCCTCGAATTTAAAAGAGTAAATTACCTGATTACTCAAAGGGGTGAGTGTATCTGCTCTTCATATTCTGCTCGGTGTGGTATTGGAAATCAAATAAATTGGGAGTGTTTTACCTTCTATCTCTACCACATAGGTAGGATATACATACTTCGCTTCTATACTATCCCCTACAGGTGTACTAATAGCTAAGGGAATATACATTAATATCTTATCCTTAGCTAACTTTTTAGCAAAATAAGGGGATACAAATGAATGGGTAGCTCCAGAATCAAATAACACTCTAGCTTTAATCTTATCAATGAGGAGCATACCTGTTACAGCTGCATTCGATGCCTGTGCCTCCTGTGGATTTACCGTAAACACCCTTCCTTGCCCTCTGCCTACTGGAGCTGACAGTTGAGATGGTCCAGCACTCTGTTGTGATATTTGTGCTTGACCTCTGCTTCTGCCTACAGGCTCCCTAGTACTAGGCCTATCCATCTGCACAGAAGGGTAGGATGCCAAAGGCACAAACTGCTGGGTGGCACCCTGCGGGCATTCTCTGGCAAAATGATCCGGCTGTCCACATCTGTAGCACACTCCCTGGCCCATTCTACATCTGCTAGGGTGCTGCTTCCCACATATGCCACACAATGGCCATGATTGGAACCCGGATTTAGTTCTGGCTATAGTGACTGGAGGACAAGGTACTGATGATAGAAAAGTATCTTGTGATTGACCTCTTCCCCTCCATTTCCTCTTACGTGGGGCAGGTGGAGCTGAGCGTACAGACTGCTCCGTCGGGCCCTCCGAGAGATCTACTCCCTTAGATCTACCTCCACTGTTTTGCTCCTTCCCCACAATCATTTTTCTCTGTTCTCTTTCAACTCTTTCCTCTTTGTTTCTGGTCTCCCACTGTTTTGCTTTATCTATCAGCCTAGACAAGGTGGGGACCTCTACTGCCAGTACTGCATTATAAAGTGGGAAAATCAAACCTCGTCTGAACCTTTCTATCCGGGCAGCTTCAGTGGGGATGATGTAAGGAGCATACTTTCCCAATCTAGTGAACTCACGAGCGTACTCAGATACGCTCATTTCGGGCATCTGCTTCAGCCTCTCAAACTGAAGAGCCCGATTCTGCCTCTCAGCCGGAGACAAAAACTCATCCATCACTGCTTGCCTGAACTCTTCCCAGGTTGAAGGATTTCCACTGTACAATCTGTCCTCCATATGCCTATGGTACCAGTCCCAGGCATCTTCCTTCATTGTAAGCCCTACAAGTTCTATAGCTCTTGCATCAGAACAGGGCAGTCTTCATATCATCTTTTCAGTCTTCTCCAGGAATCTCTGAGGATCTTCACCTTCTTCCCCCTTAAACTCCGGGGTTCTGAGCCTCAGAAATTTCTGTACAGTAATCCCCTCATCATCTAGAGCCCGCCTGGCCAAACTTATTGGCACAGGTATAGGAGGTGGGATGGATACTACTGACTGTGGGAATAGGGAGATGTCATCCATCTACACGACACGATAGCTTAAGCAAAGAGTAGAGAGAGCTAGGGGCCGGAGATTTCCCCCGAGCAATCTGCTCTCTCAGAGCCTGATTCTCCGTCAGTAACTGTTCCATCAATGCATCTCTACTTCCTACCTCTCCTTGATCATCAACCCTCCACTATCAGCAGGAGGAGATTTTTCTCTTTGGGGCTCGACATGTGCAGATCCCGCATCCAATGATATATCTGGCTCCATCCTCCTTCCAAGACGAGCAGGTCCTCTCCTTGGAGGTATTCTTTATATGTCTTTAAAAGGGTCAAAAAGAGAGGGCAGTCGTTACACACTCAGTCATAATATATTTTACTGAATTGTAAATGACTCATAAATTAACATACAAAAAAACCCTATGCTCCATAGTATAATCCTATACTTAATCTTGACTCACCCTATTGCTCTGACAGGACTCTTCTGAACCTTTGCTCTGATACCAAGCTTTGTCACGACCCCCGCCCCGCTTTCGGCGGGCCGCCGCGACGGTCCTAGGATGCGGGTAGGCATAAGGCCACCAGCCACCACGTAGAACCCTACTACCTATCAATCATCAATAAATTCTGAAAATTTTTTGGCATGATGCATGCACAAAATAACCACCTTTCCTATGGTGACCTGTCAGGATTATCTCAATACATACAACAACACTCCCTATCAGAGCAGCAATCACATAATCTGTCACATAATGAACCTGGACAATATATATCAATACATCATCACAGGCATATAACTCATCTGTATAAAAATCTGGTTCCCATTCCATCCATGGTTAAACCCATATCCATAACAGGATCTATGACTGTAACTATACACTATATACAACAGAAGGTTTATAATACACCAAAAGGGTATAAACCTCTATCTACATTATACTATACTATGGAGCGGCACAGCTAGCAGGCAATCTCTAACCCTGCTCCTCTCCATACAATACCTGCCCTGCAATCAAAAACACCAAATTGGAAAGTGAGTATATGAATACTCAGTGAGTGGAGTAGAGAGTACTATGCACATGAGACAGAATATAATCATGGCTCGAGATGAAATCTCAAGATCAATAACAAGATGAACATGAACTCAACATAGAAAATATGGAGTAAATCATCAATATCACCACAATCAATATCAACTCATCTGAAGCATATATGGAATAATCAAGTAAACATATATGCTACTCATGAATATGCTCAACAAATCAGAATGCTGGAACATACAAATCAGGTGTCAATATGCTGAATCATCGATAAATAGCTATCGGGAGGTGGATCTTACGCCCCAGGCGAACCACAACAACTTCCTACTGGCCATATGCATACATAGAATATGACACCACACCAATATGTAAATCAGAATGTCAATACGCGAAATCATCACTAGACAGCTGTCGGAAGGTGGGTTTTACGCCCCAGGCGAACCAGCAACAACTCCCTACTGTCACATGCATATGCAGGATAGGACACCATACCGATAATGTAAATGCTAGACAGCTGTCGGGAGGTGGGTTTTACGCCTCAGGCGAACCAGCAACAACTCCCCACTATCACATGCATATGCAGGATAAGACACCACACTGATCATGTAATGCTGTCCAGTATCCAGAACAGAAATCCATCTCACATCTATATATTAAACGGCACCTCGCGGGAATTCAACATCCGCGGAAAGCAATACTGCACCTCGCGGGGTCTTACTATGCCCGGCGGCAAGCAGAATATAAGTCGTAGGACCGGCCGATCCTACGCTTAGGGCCATGTCCCCCTAGGAAGGGACTGGGCTCCGCCCACCCAGAAGGCTACTATGTGCACAAAGGCCGATGTTCAACCCCCATCGACTATAGGTGTCCTGCAGATACTGCCAAGCCATGCATAAATGCCATAATGCACCCTCCCAATACTCTACTAAAAAGGAGTATGATCAAGACTACCACTCACTCGACTCCGACCCAATCATAAACTAACATTAGGGTTGGGAGTGAGGGGTCAAGGGTGTGCAATGCAACTCAATATACCATGAGAAGAGCTCTACAAGTCTTTGAAATAGAGGAAATGAAATCAATTTACAAAAGAAGTCATTTCACAATTCGGATCCAATTTAACTACTCATAAAGGAGTATAATCAAGGCTACCACTCACAAGTCTTTGAAAT
Organism: Phoenix dactylifera; assembly: GCF_009389715.1. Classification (NCBI taxonomy): domain Eukaryota; kingdom Viridiplantae; phylum Streptophyta; class Magnoliopsida; order Arecales; family Arecaceae; genus Phoenix; species Phoenix dactylifera. The sequence goes on from NW_024067699.1 coordinate 1,205,297, forward strand.
AGAGGAAATAAAATCAATTTACAAAAGAAGTCATTTCACAATTCAGATCCAATTTGATTACTCATCTACCCCTCGTAATTTCTCTCAATGTTTCCTCAAATGCATGTACAGAATAATCAAGCATGGAGAACAAAATATAGAGGGATCTACCACAATAATTAATCAATAAGCTCAGGTGGAATCAAGCCACACTTGGCAACATTCATGAAAATGAATAAGAAATGTGCTCATGGTGCAAAGTATAAACTCCCACTCACCTGTCAATCCGGCACAGCCCTGATACGCCTCTAAAACTTTATGGTAGGCAGTAGGGGACTTCCTCCTCTTATTCCCTAGCTTCTTGCCCAACTGATACATGCATTTACCAATACATTTAGTATTGTATCAAGGGCCATAATCTACGTGCCAATCATAAATATATGAACTTTAATTGATTCAACTCCCCCGTTCTCTAAATCTTTTCTTTCTTTCTTTTTTTTCTTTGTCCATTAATTAACTCACCATTTATGTGTATTAGGGACTCCCTTTGCATGAGTACAAGGTCCCCTTAGCTTAATCTAGGCTTAATACCCTATTATGGCATGAAATCCCCTATTTTCCTACCCGGATGAACAGTAACCCGGGCCGACAGCCGGTTACTTCATCCCGGGTTTGATCCACTTTCCAATATCCAAATTTGATGAAATTTTTACCTAACATTCTACACTCATAGGGGATTCCAAAAGGTAACATGCATCACTATCAAAGGCCGTTTGACCCCCAAAATAATTCGCCCGAAGTTGGGACTTTGGCACAGTTTTTCCCTAGTGCCGGAAAAATTTGTCAAAATCCGATTCTTCTTCTTTTAACCACCTCTACAACCCTTATCCGACCCCTCTAGACTATATCCACCCTTTGTATAGCCTAATGTCATCAAAAGATTAGATAGAGATGGATATTTACCTTTTTCTTTTTGGAAATCGAGGTCCTTGCGTAGAGGAGAAGGAGATCTACACTTTTTCCTTCAGCTGGCAGCGCAACCGGGATTTCCTTCCCTTCCTTTTTTTTCTTCTTCTTCCTCTTCTTTTCTTCCTTTCTTTTTCTCTTCTTCTTTTTCTTCTCTCTGTCCGTTATGAGACTTCCCCTCTGTGACTCTCTCTCGGTTTCCATCCAAAAGCCACCAGCAAACCCCTAATTAAGTCACATCAAAACACTATTCACCCTTTGTTAATATTATTAAATTCTCATTTTGCTCCTAACACTTCAACATATCTACTGTTATGCCATTAACTTTTGATTCCTTTCCAATTTTACCCTTACCACTTCAACGCATCTACAACTATGCTATTATCTTTTGATTCCTTCCAATTTTACCCCCTTATATCAATTTTAAAGGACTATTCTATCCCTTTTTATATAAAAAAAATATTTTGGGGTTATTACACTTATCCATTAGGATACTGATATTTAAAAAGCTTTTCACCAAAGTCAAAATAACACGATCATAACAAACATCACTATTCTTTTGCCATCTTTCTTTATCTAAAACAATAAGTTCATACATGCATAATACCATATATATTATTTTTGTAATTGTTGGCTTACTGTCACTCCTCTAGTACAGTAGCTTGCACCCTGAAAGCTCGCACAAATTGAGCCTCGCTACCACACTAGGTCATCAAGCTTTTGGTGAAGTTTTCATGCTGCTCAGTTAAGTTTACGGTCTGTATAGTCAACCCACTTGAGAAAGGCTCTAGAAGAGAGCTCCCTTGCCCGTCGTGAATGAAGTGAACGACGTCCCCAATAGGCCAACTCGAAAATTCGGATATTCAGGTGCAGTTGTTCGATCTGAGAAGGATGATTCTCGACACGGACCACTTACCACGAGAAGCTAAATGAGAGGTCGCACTAGAGCAAGGCTAGCAGCCAGCTCGCACATAAAATGTTTGTTTCATTCATCTTAGTTTGTATTTTATAGAATCCACCTTGGTGCAAGACCAACCATCACATTTAAATGCTAATGGAGTACCCGACTGATGACAGTTAACAGAATTACATCGATGGGAAGGTTTGGCACCTCGATGTCGGCTCTTCGCCACCTAGGGTTGTAGTATGTTCCAAGGGTTGGGCTGTTCGCTCATTAAAGCGGTGCGTGAGCTGGGTTCAGAATGTCGTGAGACAGTTCGCACCGCCACTATTCAGCCCGAAAGGCTTCTACCTTCCACGAAAAACACCCTTCTAATGCCTACTTGGGGCAAGATTAAGAACTTTATTTAGGGTCAACGCCGAGATTCTCGAGTATGCCCTGGCAGTAGAGCTTGCTGAATTCGAAAAAGAAAAAGGATACTTCGAACCATATTACGAAGACAGAATGGATGTGATCTGAGTTCCTATGGCGAGAAATTTGGGCTTTCTTTTCCTCTGGCTACTAAGATGTTTCAGTTCGCCAGGTTGTTTCTTGCCTGCCCCATGGATACGTGAGCCCTTTTGATCATGATGATCCATAGAATATATGTCACTGTTGTACAGGAGGTCACCATTAATCCGTTCATTCTGGT